>NC_053496.1:9897898-10197898 GCF_905171775.1 Rana temporaria
ACAGGGATTAAAGGGGAGCAAGTCGGCTGAGAAAAAAAAAAAAAAAGGAATCCGCCATCCGTGACCTGAAGGGGGTAAGTTGGGCTGAGGAAGACCTGGGACCCGGGTGAGCAGGCAGGTGGAATGTATGAGATCGGTGATGGGCGTATTTCAGATCTCAGATCACCCAGTAAAAACTGACCGTTTTTAAAAAATGTTTTTTTTATTTATTTTTTTATTTGTACTGTAGTTTTTATTCCCCCTTTTTTTTTTCTCTATAAGTTTTTTTTATTTTCTAATCCTAGAGGTGCACTGAATGAACATTTTGGTGCCGAAACCACAGATGCAGGATGCACGTGGCCGTAAATGACATTAAAAAAAATATATATATATTTGTATTATATTTGACTTTTTAATTAATATCAATTTAAATGAATATGAATTTATCAGCCATTATCGGCACCTTTTTGGCGCAAGAAAAATTCATCCCTTTAAATTCTTTTTATGTCTTCACACTGCTCTGTTGCGCTTCCATTGTGGTTTTTAAAAATCCTGCTTGCTGCAATTGTAGTCAGCTTAAAAAAAAAATAACGCACCCCCCCAATTTTGCACCACGCAGCAGTGTGAACCGGCCCTTAACCTTGCGGTGACGCACAGAACTGTACGGCGTTAACCTTGCGGTGACGCACAGAACTGTACGGCGTTAACCTTGCGGTGACGCACAGAACTGTACGGCGGTGACGCACAGAACTGTACGGCGTTAACCTTGCGGTGACGCACAGAACTGTACAGCGTTAACCTTGCGGTGACGCACAGAACTGTACGGCGGTGACGCACAGAACTGTATGACGTTAACCTTGCGGTGACGCACAGAACTGTACGGCGGTGACGCACAGAACTGTATGACGTTAACCTTGCGGTGACGCACAGAACTGTATGACGTTAACCTTGCGGTAATGCACAGAACTTTTTGGTGCCAATATGATAATTGCATTTTTTTTTTTTTTTCACTTTTATCAGGTGAATACACAAAACACCATTTAAATTATTTTTATGTCTTCACACTGGTCTGTTGCGCTTCCATTGTGGTTTTTAAAAATCCTGCTTGCTGCAATTGTAGTCAGTTTAAAAAAAAAAAATAACGCACCCCCCCAATTTTGCACCACGCAGCAGTGTGAACCGGCCCTTAACCTTACGGTAACGCACAGAACTGTACGACGTTAACCTTACGGTAACGCACAGAACTGTACGGCGTTAAAACTTGCGGTGACGCACAGAACTATACAGCGTTAACCTTGCGGTAACGCACAGAACTATACGGCGTTAACCTTGCGGTAATGCACAGAACTTTTTGGTGCCAATATGATTATTGCATTTTTTTTTTTTCCACTTTTATCAGCTGAACACCATTTTCAGCTGAAATTTTTGGAGGCCGAGATTTCGGTGCATCTCTATTATTTTCATAAAATATTTTTGGAAAAATACATACAAAAACGGAGTATACAAAGGTAAACAGATACAAGGCAAAACTGAAGAGATGACCAGTTATTATAAATAACAGGCGTGTTACATAATAATCGAAAATATAAACACAATACAGTTGTAACCACAAAAGGAAGAGAGAAAAGAGCCAGATATTTGAATGGATACAAGACATTGTACCCTGTATAAAGGGTGGGGGAGGGGTGACCTGCACTTATAACAAGTTGTCGCCATTTTTTGTTTTCATTTAATGGGGTTCAGGATGTTATGGGTGTGTTTTTTTTTTTTTTTTTTTTTTTATTTATTTATTTTTTATATCGTGAATTTTTCAGCTTCGTCCGAGTAAATGATCGGTGTGAGTGTTGCGGCGTCTCGTGTTCTACTATTATAATTGCTGGGTGGATGGACATTCCTACTAATTATCACTTTGTGCTTTTATGTCACATTACCGCTAATTGACGGGCTTTTCCTTTTATACTCCTCGGAGAATCGTGTGTTTGGAGTATTACATTTATAGGTTAAACACGAGAAGAAAGGTGCCGGTGATGCATAAAAGCCGATCCACTGCTGAATTCGGATTTTAGATTTCTTGTGGCCAATTATTTAGTGAAATGTATTTATTACCGGTTAAGGCGATCGATTTTCATAGGTCGTAGTTCTTGCAAAGACGCAACAGAATAAGTTTTTTTTTTTTTTTTTTTTTTTTTTTTTAACCATTTCCTACCGAAGGTACGTAGCTGTACGCTCTCGGGGTTCAGTGGTTATACCGGTACCTACAGGCATCATCCCGGTATCATTCTTTTCAGCTGATGATTGTCTTTCATGCAGGAGTGATCTAATTGGCTACTCGCTCACCTCTGCGAAAGACGGTCCTACCCTCCTCCCCGCCTCTCCCGTGTTCTCCTGTCCCATCGCAGAGGTCGGGAGCGATGCAGCAATGGCTGCCCTGTACAGAGAGAGGAACTGACGTTCCCCCTTTTATTTACCTGGTGGCCAGGGAAGTAGCCGATCAGCCCGATCTGTGTCTGATCGGCTGCATGGGATGCCAGAGGAGAGATTTGGGAGCGAATGGACCCCAAATATTTCCATAAAGAGGACCTGTCATGGCCAATGCCATCACAAGGGATGGAATATATTTTATATTTTTATTTATTTATTTTTAGGTCCCTTTCACACTGACACGTTTTTCAGATGGTTTAGAGCTAAAAATAGCACTGCTATACCGCCTGAAAAAATCATGCCCTGCAGTCTTCAGTGTGAAAGCCCGAAGACTTTGACGTGGAAGCGGTGTGCTAGCAGTACCGCTCCAAAAGTCCTGCTAGCCGCATCTTTGGAGCGGTATAGGAGCGGGGGTGTTTCCCGCTCCTTCCCATAGAAATCAATGGGAAACCGCAGTAATACTGCTGGCAATGTGCATTGCGGGCGGTATTAACCCTTTTTTCGGCCGCTAGCGGGGGTTAAAACCGCACCGATAGCGGCCGAATATCGCGGTAAATACAATGGTATATCGGCGCTATACCGCCACCGCACCCCCCCTGCCCCGTGTGAAAGGGGCCTTATTGTCTGTTTTTGTTTATAGTGCAAAAAAAAAAAAAACGCAGAGGTGATCAAATACCACCAAAAGAAAGCTCTATTTGTGGGGAAAAAATAATAAATATGTCATATGGGTACAGTGTAGCACGACCGCGCAATTGTCAAAGGGGGTTAAAAAGTGTCAGATAGGCAAGTAGTTAATTCAGCCACACAATTGCACAAATACACCTATGAGTCTAGGGGTTGTTCTAAAAAGTTTCCCGAAATATGGGACTTCTGGATTTTTTTTTCCACAACCGCCCCCCCCACAGATCACGCTTCAGGATGATTTACATCGTATCATTTTACTCCTTCCTGCGGCCCCCCAACCCCAAAGTACCTGTCCCCATGTTGAGGAGGACAGGGCCTCTTCCTGACAACCCTGGCCGTTGGTTGTCGGGGTCTGCGGGCGGGGAGCTTATTGAAATCCGGGAGCCTACTTTAATAAGGGGGCCCCCAGATCTTGGCCCCCCACCCTAGGTGAATGAGTACCCCTACCCAATCACCTGGAGGAAAAATAATTCAAGAAAACGCACTACACAGGTTTTTAAAGTAATTAATTTGTCAGCTCCAGGGTCTTTTTCCGACTTCTCTGCTCTTTTGGGAGGCGTTCTGCTGGGGGCCCCCGCTTTCTTCTTTTAAGCACAGACTTCTTTGCCATCTTCTCTGTTCTCTTCTGCCGGGGGGGGGGGCGGTTTTCACCGCCGTCTTGTTCTGCTCTGCCGGGGCCCCCACTTTCTTATTTTGAGCTCTTTTACAAGCGGGGGCCCCAGGCTTCTTCGCCGTCCTCTCTGTTCTTCTCTGCCGGGGGGGGGGGGGGGGGGGGGGTCTTCTGTCGTCTTCTCCCCTTTTTTCCTTCTGCCGGGCTTCTCCGCTGTCTTCTTGCAGCTCTTTTACCAGCGGCGGCCCGGTCTTATGTCGTCACCACCCGGAGCATGGTGGGACTGTGACGTTATAAGGAGCGTATATAAATCGGTGCGAGCCGCACAGCCAGCATTACAGCGTTGGGAAGCGACATGTCAACATCGAAGAAGAGGTAAGAAGGCCGCTGCTGGTAAAAAGAGCTGCAAGAAGACTGCGGAGAAGCCCGTCAGAAGGAGAAGAGGGGAGAAGACGACAGAAGACCGCCCCCCCCCCCCCCCCCCCGGGAGAAGAGAACAGAGAAGACGGCGAAGAAGTCCGGGGCCCCTGCTTGTAAAAGAGCTTAAAAAGAAAGCGGGGGCCCCGGCAGACCGCCCCCCAAAAGAGCTGAGGAGTCGGAAGAAGACCCCCGGAGCTGACTAATAAATTACTTTAACCACTATACTATCAGCCGCTGTCAAGGTAGCTCAGTTATTCTGACAGGACGTCATATGACGTCCTCGTCTTTTAAAGCCGCTAGGGGGCGCACACGCACCGCCGTGTTACTGGGAACACGACCGCCGGGCACCCGCGATTGCCCAGTAACTGAGCAGGACCGTGGATCTCTGTGTGTAAACGCAGAGATCCACGTCCTGTCAGGGAGTGAAGACAGATGCTGTGTCCCTTGTACATAGGGACACAGATCGGTCACCCCCTCACCCTACAGTTAGAACACTCACTAGGCTACACATTTAACCCCTTCCTCGCCCCTAGTGTTAACCCCTTCCGTGCCAGTCACATTTATACAGTTATCAGTGCATATTTATAGCACTGTTTACTGTATAAATGTGAATGGTGTCAAAAGTGTCCGATGTGTCCGCTATAATGTCGCAGTCCCAATAAAGATCGCCGCCATTCCTATTAAAAAAAAATTTTTTAAAAATCATCATTGTGTCCCCTATTTTGTAGGCGCTATAACTTTTGCGCAAACCAGTCACTATACGGTTATTGCGTTTTTTGTTAATTAAAAAAAAAAAAATATGTAGAAGAATACGTATCGGCCTAAACTGAGAACATTTTTATTTATTTTTTAAAAAAATTGGATATTATAGCAAAAAGTAAAAAATATTGTGTTTTTTTTTTTTTTTTTTCAAAATTGACGTTCGTTTTTTTTGTTAATAGCGCAAAAAATAAAAACCGCAGAGGTGATCAAATACCACAAAAAGAAAGCTCTATTTGTGCGAAAAAAAAGGACGTCAATTTTGTTTGGGAGCCACGTCGCACGACCGCGCAATTGTCAGTTAAAGTGACGCAGTGCCGGAAGCTGAAATTTCGCCTGGGCAGGAAGGGGGTATATGTGCCCAGTAAGCAAGTGGTTAAAAACCTGTGTAGTGTGTTTTGTCCTTTTTTTTTTTTTTTTTTTTCTTTTCTTCTTCAAGTGATTGGGTAGGGGTACAATGTATCCTACTCTCTTCTCTGCAGCAAGCAACTAAGTCTCAGCATCAGACAGCTGCCGCTCCATTTGCACATAGTGTCAGAGGCGCAGCGGCGACGGAGGACTGTGTCCTGATTCCCGAATGAATGGAAGTACACATTCATTGATGGGCACTGGTGAGGCTGTATTTGATGGGCGCTTCATTAAAAAGGCGGGATTTACATGGGTAGGGAAAAGGGGATGAAGTCAGGGGTGGAGCCAAGGGGGGTGGCAAAATGAGGTTTTGCTTAGGGTGTCAAAAAACCTTGCACCATCCCTGGCGAATCTGCAGGGTGCGTTTGGAGGACAGGAGACACAGGTCTGGCGGAGGTGCCCACCTGGGGTATCAGAGATCTGTCACAGGGGGTTCCCCTTAAAATCCATAGCAGACCCAAGGGCCAGGTATGCTCCTGGACCCATGGCGTTTTTTTATTTGAAATTTGGTGTGGAGTTCCCCCTCAAGATTCATACCATACACAGTGCTTGGTATTGGCAGGGATCCAAATCGGATCCCTGTTCAATATCGTGCTGCGGCTAAACGCAACCGCAGCTAATCGCACTGTACAAATCCAGCTGATCGCTGTGCCTGGAGTCTTGAATTCCAGCAGAAAATAAACATGCTTTTAACAGAGGCAGAACAGCCGTCCGTGTGAAAGGGGCCCAAGACCCCACATCTCTCCTCCAGGCTGGAAAGCCAGAGATCGGGGAAAATAAATTCACCGATCTCATGCTGACAGCCACGATTGCGGCTTTGTTTGCTTCCGGGTACCCGGGCGTGACGTCATAACGTCTCGCCCGGGCCTCCGTTGGTCATAGAAAAAAATCTCTATGGTCCTCGTCTGACGCCGGCAGATTCATTCTCCGGGCCCCCGATGGCACGGAAGAGCCCGGAGAAGCACCGGATGGAGGGGCGTCCTGTAAGAAAGATCAAGTGGCGGAACTGCCGCTTTGATCGTTCTTATGGTGCGCAGAATTGCTGGCAGAAGAGAAGGATATCTGAATGATGCCTGTAGCTGCTCCATCATTCAGATATCCCCACTGAAAGTCCAGGACGTCATATGATGTCCTACGGTAGGGAAGTGGCTGTGTAAGAAGGTGCATTCCATGTTTTAAAATGTAAAACCTCCTGTGTACAGCAGCCCCCCTAATACTTACCTGATGTCCCTCTAGATCCAGCAATGTTGCAGGAGTGTCTCGGCTGTCCGGGACAGCAGCGTGGCACCATTGGATCCCACTGCTGTCAGTCAGCCAATTAGGAGAGAGGGGCGGAGCCAGGCTACGGCTCCGTGTCTGAACTTGGCTCGGGTGCCCCCATAGCAAGCTGCTTGCTGTCGGGGCACTCAACATGAGGGAGGGGTCAAGAGCACCAAAGAGGGAGCCGAGAAGAGGAGGATCAGGGTTGCTCTGTGCAAAACCAACTGCATAGAGGAGGTAAGTATAACATGTGTTTTATTATTTTTAACATAAAGAAAAAGAGACTTTTTACAATAACTTTAATTGAAGAAGGCTGAAGTTAGAAGCTGATTGGCTACCATGCACAGCTGCACTAGATTTTGCACTCTCCAGTTAGTGCTCATGCACACTGCAGCTCCAAAAAAAAAAGCTGCTTCTACAGGCATTTGAGCTTTTATTGCAGCTTGAAGCTTGTGCATTTTTGTTTTTAATTGAGCCTCTTTAAGCTCCTTTTTGAGCTTTTTTTTTTTTTTTTTCCCACCTCAGCGTTCTATCGCTTGAAGCTCAAGAATGCTGGAGGAGAAAAAAAAAATCAATGATTCTATAGAGAGAGTTCACATCTCCACTCCCAAAGCCGCCTGAAGCTCAAACAAGTTCTGGACCATTGTTTGTTTGAATTGGCCAGATTTGGGCGTTTTTTTGGAGTGTTTTTATTCTCATAGAAATGAAAGAAAAACGTGCCATTCGCGCTTTGTCAAGCGTTTTTGCGCGTTTTTCTGTTCAAAAAAAAAAAATTGAAAAATGAAATATATGAATAAATGTAAAATAAATACACAAATGACTAAAAATCATCATAAATGAATTAATATGTAATAATACTATATTTTTCAAGGCTAGAGGTTATTTAATAATGTATTATAATTATTCATAATCTAACAAACGCTCAAATTTTGTTTTTGTTACTTTTATTTTGTGTGGTGTGTTTTTTTTTTTTGGGGGGGGGGGGTTAAAGTTAGGGGTTATTTATTGAAAGATTTTTCTATTTGATTTTTATTTGTGTATTTTACATCTCATTATTATTAATAATAATGTTGTTATAAATAAAATAGCCCCAACTCTAACCTAAACTGCACTTAAAGGAACACTAAAGGCAGATTTTTTTTTTTTTTTAAATGACAAACATGTTATACTTACCTCCACTGTGCAGCTCGTTTTGCACAGAGTGACCCCGAATCCGGTCTTCTGGGGTCCCTCGGCGGCTGTCTCGGCTCCTCCTCGCAAAAGCTCTCCACCTCGCATGGTGGAAAGCTGTTGCGAGCACGCTCCCGAGATACAGCGGCGGACATAGCTGCCGAGTGTATCACTCGGCCCCGCCCCCTGGCGCGCCACGTCATCCGCTGTGATTGACAGCAGCGCCAGCCAATGGCTGCGCTGCTATCAATCCGTCCAGCCTAGCCAATCAACGGCCAGGCTGGGAATTGAAGAGGATCACGTGGACGCGCGTGGGACTTTCGAGGGGTCAGCTAAGTAAAACGGGGGGGGGGGGGCGGTAACGTCAGTTGTTTTTTCACCTTAATGCATAGGATGCATTAAGGTGAAAAAACATTTTACCTTTACAACCCCTTTAACCACTTCCGGACCGCCGCATGTACATTTACGTCGGCAGAATGGCACGGACAGGCACATTGGCGTACCTGTACGTCCCTGCCTAGGACCCCCCCCCCCCCCGTACATGCGGCGGTTCCCGTGGCTTCAGGAGCGATCCGGGACGAGGGCGCGGCTATTCATTTCTAGCCCCCCCCATCGCGATCGCTCCCCGGAGCTGAAGAACGGGGAGAGCCGTATGTAAACACGGCTTCCCCGTGCTTCACTATGGCGCTGCATCGATCGAGTGATTCCTTTTATAGGGAGACTCGATCGATGATGTCAGTCCTACAGCCACACCCCCTTACAGTTGTAAACACACACTAGGTGAACCCTAACTCCTACAGCGCCCCCTGTGGTTAACTCCCAAACTGCAACTGTCATTTTCACAATAAACAATGCAATTTAAATGCATTTTTTGCTATGAAAATTACAATGGTCCCAAAAATGTGTCAAAATTGTCCGAAGTGTCCGCCATAATGTCGCAGTCACGAAAAAAATCACTGATCGCCGCCATTAGTAGTAAAAAAAAAATAATAATATTAAAAATATCCCTTATTTTGTAAACGCTATAAATTTTGCGCAAACCAATCGATAAACGCTTATTGCGATTTTTTTTATTTTTTTACAAAAATAGGTAGAAGAATACGTATCGGCCTAAACTGAGGAAATTTTTTTTTTTTTATATATATATATATATGTTTTTGGGGGATATTTATTATAGCAAAAAGTAAAAAATATTGCATTTTTTTTCAAAATTGTCGCTCTATTTTTGTTTATAGCGCAAAAAATAAAAACCGCAGAGGTGATTAAATACCACCAAAAGAAATCTCTATTTGTGGGGAAAACAGACGCCAATTTTGTTTGGGAGCCACGTCGCACGACCGCGCAATTGTCTGTTAAAGCGACGCAGTGCCGAATTGTAAAAAACCCCTTGGGTCATTTAGCAGCATATTGGTACGGTCCTTAAAGCGGATCTCCACTCTAAAGTGGAGTCCCGCTGATCGGCACCCTCCCCCCCTCCGGTGTCACATTTGACACCTTTCAGGGGGGAGGGGGGTGCAGATACCTGTCTACAGACAGGTATCTGCACCCACTTCCGGCCCTACGATACGGGCAAAAGACGTTTTTTTTCCTCGTTTCCCGTCCGTCACCCGTTGTATGCTGGGAACACTCGGCTCCCAGCACACAGCGGGAGCCAATCGGCGGGCGCAGCGCGACTCGCGCATGCGCCGTAGGGAACCGGGCAGTGAAGCCGGAGCGCTTCACTTCCTGGTTCCCTCACCGTGGATGGAGGGGGGAGCAGCAGGGTGACGAGCGATCGGCTCGTCATCTGCTGCGATCGGCGCTGGACTCCAGGACAGGTAAGTGTCCTTATATTAAAAGTCAGCAGCTGCAGTATTTGTAGCTGCTGGCTTTTAATATGTTTTTTTAGAGGCACATCCGCTTTAAGTGGTTGAACCCCCTTACCCCAACGAAAAAAACTTTACAATAAATGAATAATAAAAGAAAAGCTGAAATACCTGGCAACAAATGATGCAACAGAGAATTGTTTTCTCTATTGGCTAATAAAAAAACGCAGTAAGGCCCCTTTCACAATGATTCGCCCCGTGAACCTCCGCTTGCTCAGCGGGGATCGCTCCGTAGATCCCCGCTGAGCCGACGGATGACTGGGCGGTCCCCGCACACTGTGCAGGGACCGCCCTGTCTTTTCTCCGCTCTCCCTTATGGGGGGATCGGATGAACACGGACCGTCTGTCCGTGTTCAACCGATCCGTCAGACGGATGGAAAAGTAGGTTTTTCCTCCGTCACACTTTGGCGGGTCGGATGTCAGCGGGCATGTCACCATAGAGGAGCACGGAGCGCCCGTTCAGGTCCACCTAAAAAAACTGGCAGGCGGTCCGCCCGTGTGAAAGAGCCCTAAAAGTGCTCAGACCCTACACTCGGGTGTGAATGTAGCCTTATAGTAACATTTCCCCCCCCCCCCCTATGGAGGGAGGGGGCGGTCCAGGTCTTTGTTTTTTGCAGATGATAATCAGAATCCGGATTTAGTTTTTCTTGAACACGGATTGCTAATTTATTGCAGAACTTCTATTGTCTTCACACCTCCTCCAGTCTCGCATTGTTCTTCTTCCTCAGAACATTCTGATCCCGGTTTCCTTTTCTTGCTGCTCCAGCGGAGAGTAAAGAGAAGTCCTGCCGTGTTTTAGGTTTGCTTGAGTCGGTGCAAAATAAAAAGACTGCCGGCTGTCATCAGACGCCATCAGATCTTCTCCGTCTGCTGAGAGACACAGAAGAATGATGGGAGCTCGTCCCATAGAACCGCCTTTGTTTTGGTGTTTTTTTTAACTTTGAGTAAAACTTTATTTAGGATACGGTAGAATGAACGCGGTGCAGTTCAGACACTTCACCGCAGATATCCGGAGCGTATGTGATCACACAGGGTTTGACAAATTTGCTTGGAATCTAGGAGCCAGCTAAAAAAGTTAGGAGCTAAAAAACGTACCCCGTCCCGCGTAGAAGCGAACGCATACGTGAGCAGCGCCCGCATATGTAAACGTTATTCAAACCACACATGTCAGGTATCGCCGCAATTGGTAACTCAAAACAGAATTTTTTAAACGTCGCCTATGGAGATTTTAAAGGGTAAAAGTTTGTCGCCATTCCACGAGCGGACGCAATTTTGAAGCGTGACATGTTGGGTATCAATTTACTCGGCGTAGCATTATCTTTCACAATATAAAAAAAAAATTGGGTTAACTTTACTGTTTTTAAGTGTTTTTTTTCCCAAAAAAAGTGCGCTTGTAAGACCGCTGCGCAAATACGGTGCGACAAAGTATTGCATCAACCGCCATTTTTTTCTCTAGGGTGTTAGAATAAAAAATATATATAATGTTTGGGGGTTCTAATTAGAGGGAAGGAGATGGCAGTGAAATAACACATTAGAACTTATGTTTTTTGCTACTTGTAATGTAACCTGTAATGCCAACGGCCACCACAAGATGGCCACTCCTAGGTTCCCTCTGCAGGCCTCGGCTTCCTTCTGTGAAAGCCGCAGCCTTAATTACCGGCTGGCGCGGGCCAGCCGCGATCTCACCCCACGCCGGCCTTCTGCAGCTCTAAGCTTCCCCAGGCGCCAGGTCACAATTTCTTGTCGCAATTGCGACCTGGCGCCCGTATTTTGTCGAGGCCTGTGATAACATGGTGATATGTACCTCCTAGATCTGTCCATTTATATCCAGAAAGTAAAGCAGTAATAAACCCAAAAGCAATCCTTTATTATATTGCAGATTACCAATTCTTAGATGTGATGGCTACATTTTGTTTTTAGGCTTTCTTCTATTTTTACCTTGTGATCCAGCCAGCAAGTCTTTCCTTTTTTTCTTTTTCTTCTTTTTTTCTTTTTCCCTTTCTTCTTTTTTCCTTTTTTTTCTTTTTTTCTTTTTTCCTTTTTTCCTTTTTTCCTTCTTCTTTTTCCTTTTTTCTTTTCCTTAGTTTGGCGCTATTCCCTTTTAGCGTGTTCAATTTTGAAGGGTGACATGTTGGGTATATATTTACTCGGCGTAACTTCATCTTTCACATTTATGCAAAAAAAATTGAAAAATTGCTGCGAAAATACCATGTAAGATGGAAAAAAAAAAAAAAAAGTTGCAATGACCGCCATTGTATCCCCTAGTGTCTCTGCTAAAAAAAAAAAAATGTGTACATAAAAAATTCCGCGCCTTACTCAAAAAAATATTAATTAGTGAACAATATTATATGCTGCTCCTCAAAAACAATAAGAAATTGTACATATATGAAAGTGAGAATAGAGGGCGCTGGGCCCATACAAATTATGTGTATAGTGCCGTGCACCAATCGGCTAAGATTGACAATTAATTAACGATTCCTAGTGGGTAAAAATATATAACAAATAAAATCAAAATAGAGTCCAATATATTGCAGACAGCGCTGCACATTGGAAAAAAAAAACACAGCGTGAAATTCCAATGTGATCAATGGTAATAAATGGAAAAAGTCCCAAACAATAAAGAAAATTTTGCAATCCACTTCGTTAGTTGTGATTTTCTTATAAGGAGAGAAAGTGCCACCACTGCTCTTAATAACTTCAATTCCACCCAAGGTGCTTGATAAATAAATTGCTCTTACCAGAGCTCGTTGACCATTTTAATGAAAAGATGGTCACACCAGCTTATGCAGGATTGTGCCTGCGCACATGAGGATATGGACAAACCGATATACAGATCCAGGAGCTCCACATGGGATATTTATGCAAGAGAAGAAAGCCAGGAAGACCTATAGCGTGATAATGTTTATTTAAAAATCTTAAAAAAACATAAAAACAGCCAAATTACCATTAATTTCACGCTGTTTTTTTTCAATGTGCAGCGCTGTCTGCAATATATGGGACTCTATTTTGATTTTATTTGTTATATATTTTACCCACTAGGGATCGTTAATTAATTGCCAATCTTAGCCGATTGGTGCACGGCACTATACACATAATTTGTATGGGCCCAGCGCCCTCTATTCTCACTTTCATATAAAAAAAAATTATACCGTATATACTCGAGTATAAGCCGACCCGAATATAAGCAGAGGTACCTAATTTTACCACAAAAAAATGGGAAAACTTATTGACTCGCGTATAAGCCTAGGTGAGAATGCAGCAGCTACTGAGAAGAGGGTCAACTGTGCCCAATTGCACGCCTCGCTGCGCCCAATTGCACGCCTCGCTGCACCCTCGCTGCGCCCATTGCAACGCCTCGCTGTGCCCGAATCAGTGTACTTGAAATTGACAGGCTGCGGACTTCCATTCATTGCTTTAAAAGTTGCGGTCTCCTCCTGGTCCCTTCCGTGATAGGCGTTTTCTCAGCAGACACAGTTCCGCCTATCACGGACGTTCTCTCATCCTCTGACTCGATTTCCCAGCAGACACTGTGTTCAGTGTTCCGCCAATCACCGACGCCCTTTCATCCGAGGACGTACGTTATTGGCGGAACACTGAACACAGAGTCTGCTGGGAAACTGAGTCTGAGGATGAGAGAACGTCCGTGATGGGCGGAACTGTGTCTGCTGAGAAACGCCTATCACGGAAGGGACCAGGAGGAGACCGCGACTTTTAAGCAATGGGCGCCCACAGCCACTCAATTTCAAGTACACTGACTTGAGTATAAGCCAAGGGGGGCATTTTCAGCTTTAAAAAAAGGGCTGTAAAGCTCGGCTTATACTCGAGTATATAATGTTTGGGGGTTCTATGTAATTTTCTAGATGTAGGAGCCAAGTGTCAGAATTGGCCTGGATGCGAAGTGGTTAAAGTGGAGTTCCACCCAAAAATTTTACTTTCGCTTTTCGGTAGCCCTCCCCCCTCCGGTGCCACATTTGGTACCTTTCAGGGGGAGGGGGGTGCAGGTACCTGTCTCGTATTTGCACCCACTTCTGGGAGTCACGCCACTTACCCCCCATTGGCTCCCGCTGCTGTCAATCAAATCCAATGACACGGGTGCTGGGGGGGGGGGGGCAGGGCCGAGTCATACACTCCTCGGCTATGGGCGCTGAGTGTATGACACAGAGCGCCCGCCAGGTAACCCGCCTGGGAGAGAGCTTCCCAGAGGAGGTTATCTAATGCAGGGAGGAGCCGGGAGAGCTGCCGTGGGACCACAGAAGAGGAGGATTTTTGTGCAAAACGAACTGCACAATGGAAGCAAGTATAATATGTTTATAAAAAATAAAAAAAACGGAACCTTTAGTGTCACTTTAACTGGTTGCCGACCAGTTGCGGCAGTTCTACGGCGGCAGGTTGGCTCTCCTGCGCGAGAGCTCGTAGCTCTACTTTGGCAGGAGAAGCGGCCACTAGGGGCGCGTGCGCGCCCCCCGCTCGCTCCTGACTCCTGCGCCTGGCTGTCGCGATCACCGCCGGCCACCCGCGATCGCTCGTTACAGAGCGGGGACCGGGAGCTGTGTGTGTAAACACACAGCTCCCGGTCCTGTCAGGGGGAGAAATGCCTGACCGTCTGTTCATACAATGTATGAACAGAAGATCAGTGATTTCCCCTAGCGAGTCCCACCCCCCCCTACAGTTAGAACACACCCAGGGAACATACTTAACCCCTTCCCCGCCCCCTAGTGTTAACCCCTTCACTGCCAGTGGCATTTTTTATAGTAATCAATGCATTTTTATAGCACTGATCTCTATAAAAATGCCAATGGTGCCAAAAATGTGTCAAGTGTCCGAAGTGTCCGCCATAATGTCGCAGTACCAAAAAAAAACGCTGATCGTCGCCATTACTAGTAAAAAAAAAATATATATTAATAAAAATGCCATATAACTACCCCCTATTTTGTAAACGCTATAACTTTTGCGCAAACCAATCGATAAACGCTTATTGCGATATTAAAAAAAAAAAAATTTAGAAGAATACGTATCGGCCTAAACTGAGGGAAAAAATAATTTTTAGATATATATATATGTGTGTGTGTGTGTGTGTGTGTGTGTATATATAAATTTTTGGGGGATATTTATTATAGTAAAAAAAATTCATTTTTTTTTTTTTCAAAATTGCCGCTCTATTTTTGTTTATAGCGCAAAAAATAAAAACCGGTGAGGTGATCAAATACCACCAAAAGAAAGCTCTATTTGTGGGAAAAAAAGGACGCCAATTTTGTTTGGGAGCCACGTCGCACGACCGCGCAATTTTCAGTTAAAGCGACGCAGTGCCGAATCGCAAGAACTGTCCGGGTCTTAAGTGGTTAAAAAAATAAATAAAAACTGAACCTTTAGTGTCACTTTAAGGCACCCTAGAAGTGTTGGTTTCCCTGGAGATCTCTCGGGATCGGAGAAGAAAGTATCCAAGTTCTTCTATAGATATGGCCTGACTTGGATTATTATTTTTTTTTTTATATGGCGATGGTGTCACTTTTTACTTTTTTTTTTTTTGTTTATTTATTATGTCCTGTATTGTCATTATTATTAAACAGCATCAATTAGGAGGCAATTGTCTGCAGCGATTTCTTTAATTGTCCTCCTAATGAGTGTCTCTGACACGGCGGTGATAAAATATTGTCTATATTTCCTCCAGGTGAGACACGTTGGGGTAATTAATATGTGAGGAGCGCGGCGGCTGGCAGCGTCTGGTGTGGAATTTGCATTGCTGATCCCCCGGAGCGGGAGATCGATGCCGGAGCCGACTGGCGAAGTCTCGTTATAAGTCTGCTAATTACAGGTAAAATCCATCCCGCCTAGATGACTGTCTGCGGATAGGATTTGTTAATGTGGCGTGGACGGGGGAAGGGAAGGATTTGGAGACGTGTCTGAGATCTTCATGAATTCGCATGCACGGCCCCTTCCAACCTTGTATTCTAGATCAGTCATTTACGGGCCCTTTGTGGGGGAATGACGGTCTGGGTGACATCACAGCGCTGTGCGTTTTTATAAATCAAAAGTATTCATACCCCTTGAAATGTTCCACATTTTGTCATGTTACAACCAAAACATGTATATGTATTTTATTGGGATTTAACCACTTGCCGCCCGCCAATGACATATTGACGTCGGCAAAGTGGTTGTAGAATCCTGACTGGACGTCATATGACGTCCTCAGGATTCTCAGCCGCTGCGCGCCCCCGGGGGCGCGCATCGCGGTGATCGTTGTTGCAGGGTGTCAGTCTGACACCCCGCAACACCGATCTCGGTAAAGAGTCTCTCACGGAGACTCTTTACCACGTGATCAGCCGTGTCCAATCACGGCTGATCACGATGTAAACAGGAAGAGCCGTTGATGGCTCTTCCTCACTCGTGTCTGACAGACGCGAGTAGAGGAGAGCCAATCGGCGGCTCTCCTGACAGGGGGGGGTTCGCGCTGATTGTTTATCAGCGCAGAACCCCCCCCCCCCCCTCGGATCGCCACATGGACCACCAGGGAAGCCCACCCTGGACCACCAGGGAAGGGCAACAAAAAAAGTCTTGGGGGGGGGAAAAAAAAAAAAAAAGTCTGAAAAAAAGCAATAAAAAAAGATGCCTATCAGTGCCCACAAATGGGCACTGACTGGCAACATGTGTAAATCAGTGCCGCCCCACAGTGTCCATCAGTGCCACCCCAGTGTCCATCAGTGCCACCCCACAGTGCCCATCCATGCCCAGTGCCCACCTATCAGTGCCCATCTGTGCCACCCATAATTATCCATCAGTGCCGCCTATGTGTGCCCATCAGTGCCGCCTATGTGTGCCCATCAGTGCCGCCTATGTGTGCCCATCAGTGCCGCATACCAGCGCCGCCAATCAGTGCCACCTCATCGATGTCCATCAGTGCCATCTCATCGATGTCCATCAGTGCCATCTCATCGATGTCCATCAGTGCCGCCATATCAGTGCCCGTAATTAAAAGAGAAATCTTACTTATTTACAAAAAAATTAACAGAAAAAAATAAAAACGTAATTTTTTTTCAAAATTTTCAGTCTTTTTTTAGTTGTTGCGCAAAAAAAAAAAAATCCCAGAGGTGATCAAATACCACCAAAAGAAAGCTCTCTTTGTGGGGAAAAAAGAAGGCCAATTTTGTTTGGGTACAGTGTAGCGCGACCGTGCAATTGCCATTCAAAGTGCGACAGCGCTGAAAGCTGAAAATTGGCTTGGGCAGGAAGGTGCGTAGGTGCCTTGTATGGAAGTGGTTAATGTGATGGTCCAACACAGTGATAAATGGCTTTCAATATTTTTTAGAAATATGTGAAGTGTGTGTGTGGGGGGGCATTTGTATTCAGCCCCCTTTACTTTGATACCCCTAACTAATCTCTAGTAGAACCAATTGCCTTCAGAAGTCACCTAATTAGTAAATGGGAGTCCACCTGTGTGTCATTTAATCTCAGTATAAATACAACTGTTCCGTGAAGCCCTCAGAGGTTTGTTGGAGAACCTTAGTGAACAAAGAGCATCATGAAGGTCAAGGAACACACCAGACAGGTCAGGGATAAAGTTGTGGAGAAGTATAAAGCAGGGTTAGGTTATAAAAAAATATCCCAAGCTTTGAAGATCTCACGGAGCTTCTGTTCAATCCATCATCGGAAAATGGAAAGAGTATGGCACAACTGCAAACCTACCAAGACATGGCCGTCCACCTAAACTGACCGGGCCGGGCAAGGAGAGCATTCGTCGGAGAAGCAGCCAAGAGGCCCATGGTAACTCTGGAGGAGCTGCAGAGATCCACAGCTCAGGGGGGAGAATCTGTCCACAGGACAACTATTAGTGGTCTCTCCACAAATCTGCCCTTTATGGAAGAGTGACAAGGAGAAAGACATTGGGGAAAGAAAGACATGAGAAGCCATGTGGGGGAGGGGACACAGCAAACATGTGGAAGAAGGTGCTCTGGTCACATGACACCAAAATGTTAGTGTTTTGCTTTTAGACCAAAACGCTATGTGTGGCACAAAACTAAGCACATCACCCTGAACACGCCATCCCCACCGTGAAACATGATGGTGGCAGCAGGGACCAGGTTTTTAAGTAAAGAGAAACAAAGCAAAGATGGCCACCATTGCATTTCCGGCTACCCACAGCGTCTGATGTCAGACCAGCCGTCAGGATTTCCCCAGGAAGGCGGTGTGCCAAGGTACCACAGGTACTTCCTACCTGAGGAAGTCCTTGTTCCAAGCAGAGTTCGGTTTTCAGAGGAGTGGCAGGTTTTGGACACAAATCTACATCTAGTCTAACAGATGTTTTCAAAGTAATAGGGAATTTCATTAACCTACTCCATGTGAAATAAATCCTACAACTGGATATTGTCTGCATTGTAATCGGCAGATCTGATTCTTCAACCTCCTAGAGTGATCGTCCTATGCCAGTGGTCTCCAAACTGCGGCCCGGGGGCCAGATATGGCCCTTTGCTTGATGTTATCCGGCCCTTGGGGTGATTTTTTATTTATTGGCACCAGTGATGGGGCGGAATTCCTCCCAGTGATGGGGCAGAATTTCTCCCTATGACACCAATGATGGCGTCCAATGACACCAATGATGTCCTCCAATGACACCAATGATGTCCTCCAATGACACCAATGATGTCCTCCAATGACACCAATGATGTCCTCCAATGATGGCCTCCAATGACACCAATGATGGCCTCCAATGACACCAATGATGTCCTCCAATGACACCAATGATGTCCTCCAATGACACCAATGATGTCCTCCAATGACACCAATGATGTCCTCCAATGACACCAATGATGTCCTCCAATGACACCAATGATGTCCTCCAATGACACCAATGATGTCCTCCAATGATGGCGTCCAATGATGGCCTCCAATGACACCAATGATGGCCTCCAATGACACCAATGATGGCCTCCAATGACACCAATGATGGCCTCCAATGACACCAATGATGGCCTCCAATGACACCAATGATGGCCTCCAATGATGGCCTCCAATGACACCAATGATGGCCTCCAATGACACCAATGATGTGGTCCAATGACACCAATGATGTGGTCCAATGATGGCCTCCAATGATGTGGTCCAATGACACCAATGATGGCGTCCAATGACGCCAATGATGTGGTCCAATGACACCAATGATGTGGTCCAATGACACCAATGATGGGGAATTTTGTACTCCTGATGGCCACAGTCCGGCCCCCTTAAAGTCTGGAGGACAGTAATCCGGCCCTTTGTTTAGAAAGTTTGGAGACCCCTGTCCTATGCAATGGGGGAGATTTACTAAAGCTGGAGCACACAGGATCTTGTGCAGCTTTGCAAAGTAACCAATCCGCTTCTAACTTCCGCTTGTTTAACCAGTTCCCGCCCGGGCTATAGCAGATTGACTGACTGCATGGTGGGACGCTCGTCCTTTTGGGTGGACGTCATATGACGTTGTCCTGGTCACAACACTCACTCGTGTGCGCCCCCTGATTGGTGGTGAGATGTGTTTTGGGGTTAAAATTATTTAGCAAACAAAAAAAAAAAACAGTGGTAATTGAATACCACCAAAATAAAGATCTATGGCCCAGAATCTCATACAATTACGTTGCTCCTGGGCAGCGTAACGTATGTGATTTACGTTACACCGCCGCAGGTTTACAGCGTTAGTGCCTGATTCTCAGAACACTTACCTGTAAACTTGCGGTGGTGTATCGTAAAAGCGCTCGGCGCAAGCCCGCCCCATTCAAATGGGGCGGGCACCATTTAAATTAGGCGCGTTCTCGCGCCGAGCGTACTGCGCATGCTCCGTCGGGTAAATTACCCGACGTGCATTGCGCTAAATGACGTCGCACCAACGTCATTTGCTTAGACGTTAATGTAAATGGCGTCCAGCGCCATTCACTGACGTCTTACGCAAACAACGTAGATTTTTTAAATTTCGACGCGGGAACGACGGCCATACTTGACATTGGCTGCGCCTCATAGACCCAGGGGCGACTTTACGCATCGGAAAGGCGACGGAAACGACATAAATTCTCTGCGTCGAGCGCGCATACGTTCGGGAATCGTCGTAATTTGCTAATTTACATAAGCGACGGGGAAAACGACGTCGGCGACACCTAGCGACGGGAAAAAAAATTGCATTTAAGATCTGACAGCGTAAGAGCCTTACGCCTGTCGGATCTAATGGGTATCTATGCATAACTGATTCTAAGAATCAGTCGCATAGATACCCGGGGCCAGATTAGGACTTACGCCGGCGCAAATGGTGTTGCGCCGTCGTAACGCCTTTGAGAATCTGGGCCTTTCTGTTTAAAAAAATGATATGTTACATATGGGTACAGTGTTGCATGACTGCGCAATTGTCATTTAAAGTGTAACGGCACTAAAAGCTGAAAATTGGCCCGGCAGAAAGGGGGGTGAAAGTGCTCGGTACTGAAGTGGTTAAACCAATCGCCTCATTAATAAACCTGGAAGCTGATTGGCTACCATGCACAGCTGCACCAGAGTCTGTATGCTCTAGGTTCAGTAGATCTCCCCCAATGTGTGACGTTCTGTAGTGTTATTGTATCTCCTAATCTGTTACATTTTGGGAAGAACTCCTGCAGAGTATTTTTTACTTTTTAGTAAAGTCAGTACTGATGACCAGTTGTAAAAGTTTAAGAAAACAAAACCCATTTAATGTTATGGTTGTCTATAAAATTGTGTTGTATGCTGAGCCGGTTTCTTGGTTAATATGTGTTTGTTCGGTCCTCCAGTACAGGATCCGAATCATTACATAGCGACTCGCTTCCGTATTTTATGTCCTCCAGAATGTGACTTTATTGCTCTCGCTGTGTACAGCACCGAGGAGGAGAGCCGGTCCCCTGACAGAAGGTAACGGCCTCCTTCTGCTAAGAACCAAGATGCTTCATTCTCTGTCCTCTGTTAGATAAGATAAAAATCAAGGTTAGCCAGACCCGACTTTACTGAAAAAATGTCATAATGCCGGAACTTTCTATAGTTGTCCTGCATGATGGCCGCTCCACCCAAGACTGAGATTTCAGCTTTATTGTAAATGCTGAAAATCATATTGGCTTTTTATTTTAAAGGATAGGTTTATACCCCACTCCCTCTCTATTCCTCTTCTCTTCTTTCTCTCTCCCTTCCTCTTCCTTCTTTATTCGTCCCTCCCTCTTCCTCATTTGTTCGTCCCTTCCCTCTTTCTCCCTCTTCCTCCTTTGCTTGTCCCTCCCTCTTCCTCCTTTGTTTGTTCGTCCCTCCCTCTTCCTCCTTCCTCCTTTTGTCCCTCCCTCTTGCTCCCTCTTCCTCCCCCTTCCTCCTTTTGTCCCTCCCTCCCCACTTCCTCCTTCCTCCTTTTGTCCCTCCCTCCCTCTACCTTCCTCCCCTCTTCCTTCCTTCCTTCCTTCCTTCCTTCCTTCCTTCCTTCCTTCCTTCCTTCCTTCCTTCCTCCTTTTTCTTCCTTCCTTCCTCCTTTTCTTCCTTCCTTCCTCCTTTCCTTCCTTCCTTCCTTCCTTCCTTCCTTCCTTCCTCCTTTTGTTCCTTCCTTCCTTCCTTCCTTCCTCCCCTCCCTCTTCCTTCTTCCTCCTTCCTTCCTCCTTTTTGTCTCTCCCTCCTTTCTTCCTCCTTTTTGTCCCTCCCTCCCTCCCTCCTTCCTTCCTTCCTTCCTTCCTTCCTTCCTTCCTTCCTTCCTTCCTTCCTTCCTTCCTTCCTCCTTTTTGTCCCTCCCTCTTCCTCCCTTGTTCGTCCCTCCCCCTTCCTTCCTTCCTTCCTTCCTTCCTTCCTCCCCTCCTTCCTCCTTTTTGTCTCTTCCTTCCTTCCTGCCTTCCTTCCTTCCTGCCTGCCTTCCTTCCTTCCTTCCTTCCTCCTTTTGTCCCTCCCTCTTCCTCCCTTGTTCGTCCCTCCCCCTTCCTTCCTTCCTCCCCTCCTTACTCCTTTTTGTCTCTTCCTTCCTTCCTTCCTTCCTTCCTTCCTTCCTTCCTTCCTCCCCTCCTTACTCCTTTTTGTCTCTTCCTTCCTTCCTTCCTTCCTTCCTTCCTCATTTTGTCCCTCCCTCTTCCTCCCTCCCCCTCCTTTGTTCGTCCCTCTTCCTTCCTTCCTTCCTTCCTTCCTTCCTTCCTTCCTCCACTCCTTCCTCCTTTTGTCCCTCCCTCCCTCTTCCCTCTTCCTCCCTTCTTCCTCCTTTTTATCTCTTCCTTCTTCCTCCTTTTGTCTCTCCCTTCTTCCTTCCTCCTTTTGTCCCTCCCTTTTCCTCCTTCCTCCCTCCTTTTCTCTCCCTCCCTCCTTCCCTCCCTCTTCCTCCCTCTTCCTCCCTCTTCCTCCTTTGTTTGTTCGTCCCTCCCTCTTGCTCCCTCTTCCTCCCCCTTCCTTCCTTCCTTCCTTCCTCCTTCCTCCTTTTGTCCCTCCCTCTTCCTTCTTCCTCCCTCCTTTTGTCCCTCCCTCTTCCTTCTTCCTCCTTCCTTTTGTCCCTCCCTCCCTCTTCCTCCTTCCTTCCTCCTTTTGTCCCTTCCTCTTCCTCCTTCTTGTCCCTTCCTCCTTCCTTACTCCTTTTGTTCCTCCTTCCCTCTTCCTCCTTCCCTCCCTCTCCCTCCTTCCCTCCCTCTTCCTCCTTCCCTCCCTCTTCCTCCTTCCCTCCCTCTTCCTCCTTCCCTCCCTCTTCCTCCTTCCCTCCCTCTTCCTCCTTCCCTCCCTCTTCCTCCTTCCTCTTCCTCCCTCCCTCTTTCTTAATTGTTCGTCCCCCCCCCCTCCTCTTTCTCCTGTGTTCGTCTCTTCCTCCCCTTTTGTTTGTCCCTCCCTATTACTCTTCTCTCTCCCCATACTTTTTTTTATTTATCTTTAAACTGCAGGAAATCCAAGTATTGGCCTGTCATCATTTTATGAGCATTTGAAGGTTCATGGAGTCATTGCTCTGATGCATTATTGTTGCTGTAAATGGCAGCATGGACCTATAGCACAAGCGGTAGTAAGTGCCCTTTTCTGGTTGTGGTTACCAAGCGTATACTTCACACTTTAAACGCTAAAAACTGATTTCTCCTAGTTTTCCTTCATCTTCTGTTACAGCACAGCAGCTCCCGTATAAGATCCAAGGCTATATCCTAATCGTACATAGGACATTTATTATACCTTGAAGGGCGCTTTAACCAAGCCCTGAAAATTCACTGTAGTAGAATTTGGATTATTAATATCTCCTGAAGGTCCCATATTCACCAGCTTCATACACCGCGCCCGAGGCTTTCTCAGCATTTCTGCAGCCTGGCGTTCTCAGGCGCGGCGTACAAAACGGCGAATCTGGAGCCAATGTTATCTCTAGCAGAGCCGAGTGTCGCTATTCATCGACGCCTGTCAGTGGAATCCACTCCATGCACCTGGATGCATCATGCTGGCTTTTCACTTTTTATTCTAATTCTATTTATGTGGCTGTTTTTTCTTGTTAAAAATAAATGTTTCTGGCTGTATGTATATACAGTATATGAATTTCAAAAGGAATCTGTGAAGGTAATGTTTGACTGTAAACTGGGGAAAAAAGAGTATTCGCATGGAGGGAATTACACTGTATTTGTGTTTTTTTTTTTCTCTGCAAAAGTGGAGCTTCATTTTAAAGCAAACAAAATTCAACATTTTCAGACTGATATGTAAGAAAAAAAAAAATGTAAAGACCGATGTAAAGCCACCCCTGTTGCTGTATACTGTGTTATGAATAAAATGGGATCTATAAATGGAGGGGGGGGTAATTGAAAGGTCCTCCTCCTCCATTCATGGATCCCGTCTCATTCATAGATGCTGTAGTACAACGTCTTTGAATGGAGCAGAGGGGTGGAAAGGGAGGGCATAGTTGGGCACTCTTGTTCAGAACCTGTGACCCCCCCCCCCTTTCCTCCCTTCCTTCCTTCCTCCTTCGTTCTTTCTCTCATCACCTTCCAGGATGGCACCCGAGAGATGATGGCTCCTCCCCACAGGAAACACAATCACTTAACAATTTAAAAGTCCCCACCCTTCCCCTTGATCCTCAGTATTGATTGTGTTTCTCCCGAACACATCGTCACGTTTGTTTTGTTTGAAAACCTAGAGACCGGAAAGGTCGAAGGTACCTCTGTTGAGACAGGTTCTAGAGAGGCCGGGGAGGGCTGAACTAACCTGTAGGCCTTCGGGTCTAACTCACAGGTCGCCCCAGGCGTGCACCAGCGCTCTGAGCTGCGGGGAGGCTTGCCATCGCTAGGGTGCAGAAGAAACGCCGGCATTTGAAGAGCTCTCTCTTCCTGGGTACTGCTTCCTACTTTTGGAAACATTGCGCTCCAAGCCTCTCTGAGTGAAGGTGGGCTTTTGCCTCACAGCGCAACCCGGGAGGGACGCCGGAGAGAAGCGTGGCGGTGGAAGGGTCGGCTTGCGGATAGCCTTTACAAGAGGTACCGACAGCCGGGGACCCAGCCAAACCTCTTCATGGACAGGAGGAGATGAAGGCAAATGTGACTGCAGGCAGATCCAGGTCGGGGCGCAGTGAGTACATTCCCCCTTGGAAAGGGAGGAGGAAAGGGAGTGAGAGTCCTGGTCTTCAGGGTCTGAGTCTCTGGGGCCAGCCAGCCAGCCAGCACAGGACTGGTTTTTACTTCTCACCCTTTCACCTCCCCAGTACAAACCTGCAGTCCTGGGGGAGGACAAAGTAATATTATGCATATATGTATATCTCTTGTCTTCAAAAACCCCCCAGCGGATCCCAGGAGACCCCAAATAAACAGTCTCCTACCGCTACAGGGCATAGCTCCTCTAAAAATATGTGGGTAGATAAACTCCCACTCAAAGCCCTGTTTTTCTAAGAATGCATTAATAACTTAGCAGAGAAAGGAAAAACTTTCCATGAAGCCGCCAGGCAGTCCATAACTTAAGGTCTGACATAAAGGAGCTTATCCCTAGAGAAGACATATCCTCCCAAGAATGCCTCGTCCGAACGGAACCTAGTGCCCTTCCCCCGCCCTCACAGTCATTCCCTCTAGTCCAGGTAGAGGAAGCTTAAGGAGGACAGGGAGGATATGGTAAGCCAAGCTAAACATGAGCCCTTCACCCTAGAGGGTCTGGTTGGACTCCTGCAGGCAAATACAGGCCTCTGAGGAGATTATAAAATCCCTAGAAAAATCTCATAAAAGGGGGCTGAGCAAGGCTCAATCCAGTTAGGGCCAGCCTGCCATGAATCTGACAGGCAGATCACAAGGGTGCAGTTAGGTTTTTTAGCCAAAAAACTGACCTCCTAAACTCTTAGGATAGGCCCAACAGGGGGCATACTAGTGGGTATATTACCCTTGTGGGGGTTGTTTATTGGTTACAACATCTCCCAAGTTCCAACCGATCACTTCCTCCTTACACTGCTGGTATATCTGTTAGTGTGTTAGGCCCCATTCACACCTAGGCATTTTTACGCCTGAAGCGCACTGCTCACAAACGCCAGAGGGGAGAATTAACATTATTCCCTATGGTGACTGTTCACACCTGAGCGCCTGTCGCGCGAAGCTCAAACAAGTCCCAGACCTTTTTTTGTCGCGCGTATCGTGTGGTTTGGGCGTATTTGAGCGTTTTTTTTCCCCATAGAAAGTAATGGGAAATGCGCGAATTGAGCGTATCGCGCGACAACGGGCGTTTGCTACGGGCGTTTCGTCGCTTTAATAAATAGAACTTGTCGCCCATGCAGAAGATTAAAAAAATCTACCAACATAGCAACAAGTGATGAAAAGATGATCATTTTTCCTATTGGCTAAAATAAAAAACACCGAAGTACAAAAACGTCGCACGACGCTGTATGCAAATACGCGCGACAAAACGCCAGAAAAAAACGCCCAAAAAAAACGCCCGAACGAATGAATGCAGCCTTAGAGTTAATCTAAACCTCTTGTGGCTCAGGCAACAAACCATTTAGGTGGTGTGAGAAGCATAAAGCCTAGGTTCACACTGCTGCGAATTCAAAATCGCGGTAAAATGCGCGATTTTACTGCGATTTCGCGGCCGCGATTTGCCGCGATTTCGGCTGCAATTTAATGTAAATCGCGGCCCGAAATCGCAAAAAGTAGTACAGGAACTACTTTTTAAAATCGTAGATGCGGCGTCGCACTGATTAGGACAGTGCCATTGCCGACAATTGCCGCCGATTTGAGATGTCAAATCGCATCTCAAATCGTTCCAAATCGTACCCAGTGTGAACCAGGGCAAAATGCTAGCCTGCAACCCTTAATTGGGAGTTTCTCTGGTGCAAACCCCTGTGTAAGGCTGGGTTCACACTACTACACTACTTTCATCCTACTTTGCTCTGTGTTCAATGTTTCCCTATGAGAGCGTCTTGTAGCGTCCTACACAAGTCGGTCCAACTTTGAAAATGCTCCCTGTACTACTTTTGGTCCTACATTGATCCTACTTCAGGCCCATTGAATATCATTGAAGTCGGACCAAAGTAGTATCCTGTTCATGAAAGTAGGATGGATGTAGGACCAATGTAGGATCAGTGTAGGACCAATGTAGCAGAGCAAAGTAGGATGAAAGTAGTGTAGTAGTGTGAACCCAGCCTTAAAGCTATGAAAATCAGCCATACAGGTGTCTGATTGCCTCCAGCCTGAGACTATGGTCACCTCTTCATGAGAGACCTAATTGATTTCTGAGTCTGTGCTCGTTAAGACCTTAAAGGCTTGGACTAGCTCCCACCTGTGTGTGGACCAGCTACACCTACTCAGACCTTTGCAATAGCAGCTACCACTATTGTGGTATAGTCACACACTTCGGATTTCCAGTATTTGGAACTACCATGTTCCTTCACTGGGATGAAGGATCAATATCTGAAACTCAGGTTATGCTAGGATAGAGCGTTGGTCTGTCCGCACATCAGAAATGCACAACATGGGTTTATCTTGGGTCATTTCTGAGATATATGTGTGTGTGATAATAAATAAATATATATATATATATATATATGTGTGTGTGTGTGTGTGTGTGTGTGTGTGTGTGTGTGTGTGTGTGTGTGTGTATATATATGTAGACTGATGATCAAGGGATATCCTATGACTCACCAGAAATGCCTAAAATTGATTAGATAACGGTACTCTGTTCCTTATCAAACGCATAACACTGAATGGTGGTGACGCCTCTATTGTATATTCGCACACTATTGTTATTCAGAAACATACCACATTGAGTTACTGTCGGTGTAATTTCTGTCGGATACAGGAATGTATATTATTGCTTATCAGAGAAGCATGACATTGATTTGTCGGTGACACCTCTATTATATAACCGCACACTATGGTTATTCAGAAACATACCACACTGAGTTACTGTTGGTAAAAATTTCTGGAGGTTACATGTTGGTACACTATTACTTATCAGAAACGCATGACGCTGAGTTACTGATGGCGACACTGCTGCTGGTTATATGACTATACAATTTTGCTGATCAGAAACGCATAGCATTGTATTATTGTTAAGGATATTTATAAATTCAGATATGCACTGCTTTAAGGGTCCTTTTTTTGCTAGTGACATTTCTGTTGATTAGATGACCCGACAAGGTTGCATTAAGTAACACATTGGGTTGCCGACAACATGCTGTTGGTCATATAAACTTTCCAAGTTTTTTTCTAATCAAAATAATGCACAACTGGTATTGTGGGTTCATGACGGTATACTGTTACTATCCAGAAACGCACAGCATTGAGTTTTCTTGCTAGTGGCGTTTCTATCAGGTATATGACTGTGGGTGTTGGAATACACAATGTTACTGTCGGTAACATTTCGGTCCCTTGTCCTATACCCTATTGTTTATCTGAAGTATACTAATACCACTCTCTGCTAGTTATGACTGCAGGGAGTATAACACCAGCAATACACGGTTGAGGCCGCATATGTCCTTTTGGTCAAACTGGCCATGCGACTGCTTTTTTCTATGATCATCAGAGATATACTATAGGTGCTAGTATTATTTTCTGTTGATTGGAAGACCGTACTGCGGTCAGAGTCAGGAATAGACAACACTATAGTGGTTCTTGTCCTCCTGTCCTGAATCTATTACCTTGGGTCGCTGCACAGAAATAAAATACAGCAGTAGAAGGTGTCTGTGTCCTCTGCGTTCTTTATTACTCCGAAAAAACACCATATTGGCTAGTGGCCTCTCTGTTGAATGTAGGACCTATAAACCTATTAAGCATCAGAAGCTCACACTTGGAGCTTCTGTCCTTTCTCTGGGCTTAGGTTATATGGTATCTTACTACATATGAGAAATACACACCTAAGGTTGGTTGTGTCTTCTCTATCCTACAGGTGTCTGTATATCAGAAAACACAGCAGTGGAGGCTGGGGGTGTCTATCTGTTTTTCCATATTAAGTCTGAGCTTGCTGTCCTTCGGAAATACAAGATCTAGGACCTGTATATCTGGGACATTTTGGTCACTTTATTTCAGACCTTATTTTCCATTCACATGGAAGGAACAGGATTTCTGATTGCGGGCCTTTACTTCTAGGCATGCCAGAGACATTCCCTAGACCTGAACCCAGTAGGGTTATAGGACACTGGAAGGAGGTCATAAAATCACCTAGCAGGAGGTGCGCATGCGCGAGCGGCGGTGATGGACGCCTGATCCGTTCGCTCCGCTCCAGGCTCAGACAGCGGCGCCCCTAGCTCGGTCCACGGCCGTCGTAGCTCGTCGCGAACGGTACGAGCGGACTCCTCGGGCTAGCGGGCACATTTTGGTGCCATCGGCGGACGAAAAGGAGGAGGATTTGGGCAGTTATGAGAGGTGAGGAGCCGTGAGGTAAATCCAAGATGGCCGCCACGCAGCAGTCTAAAGCCCTCACACACAGCCTGACTGAAAGAGGGACACACAGGCCGGTGCAGCCCTTCATCTCCCCCCAGCAGTTTTCCCCAGAGGCAGTGGGAAGTTCCCCTCAGAAGAGCTCTTTATCCCAGGAAGCCTTCAACCTGTCAAAAATGCCAGAGGGGGCTGAATCACTTCCCTTACTAATGGGGGCTAATATACTACTAACACAAAATTCCCTCAGCCATGACACGCAGCTACAGGGCTCTGCAGTATCAATGGATGACTTATTCCTCAAATTCTCTATGCTTCTGGAGAGAGGATTGTCTCAAACTGCTGCTAAAATAACAGGGGACCTAAAGGCAGACTTCCATTCCCTAGGTTCCAGAATTGAAGCTATTGAAAGCAAAATGGAGGAGACAGTGGCTGCTACTTCACAGAACTACAGCCAAATACAAACACTACAAGACCAATTGGACATTGCAATGTCTCGTATAGATGACCTCGAGAACAGATCGAGAAGATCGAATATAAGAATCCGCGGGCTCCCTGAGACCATTCTAAATGTGCCAGAGGCAGTGCAGGACCTTATTAAATATCTCATCCCTTCTGTTGCTCCCCATCATTTGGAGCTGGATAGAGCTCATAGAGCCCTGGGACCTCCCAGGAAAGACGGTTTCCCTAGGGATATCATTGCCAAACCCCATCATTATTTCATAAAGGAGGAGGTCATGAGGCAAGCAAGATCTAATCAGAACATAATGTGCCAGGGACATCAGGTACAACTTTTCACCGATCTTTCTCCATCCACCATCCAGAGATGTCGATCCTTGAAACCTCTACTCATAGCTCTAACCCAGAAAGTGATCAAATATAAATGGGCCTTCCCATTCGCAGTCAAGTTTGAATTTAAAGGCAAGCCCTACGCTTTTTCCAATCTGTCAGAAGGAGAGGCCTTACTCCTACGCCTGAAGATCATTGCACAAGAAGCAGATATGGACACTTCCAACACTGGACAGGGATCTAATAAACGAGCCATTCCTACTAGCCCTCCATCTCCATTATGGGTGAAGAACAAAAATAAGAAGGCTAAGGATGATGGAGCAACCTGAAGTAGTGCCTCACCTGCTTGAATAGCAGGTCTTTGTTCAACGTCAAGCTGAGCCTTGGCTGAGCTGAATATTCTGACTTGACTTGTCTAACTCTATTTCCTCCATTGTGGGGTGTTTTTCTCCTTCCCAATTTTTTTTTTTTTTTTTTTTTTTATTTCTCCTAGTCTCTACTGTAATGTAGTTTCCGGATTCAAGTGTGATATATATGCTCCCAGATATGCTAGAATTGTTATCTATATCATATGTATCCCCCCTGATTACTAAGTTCCGGCCTTTTAACTAAAGCTAAACCCTTTGGGTTTTAGGGAGGTTGCATATATCCCTTTTTTTTACTACCGGAATATTACGGGGTTTCTTATTTTTTTCTCCCGCAGTTGGTAAGACTTGCTCGTATTGTTATGGGGGTGAAACGAAGTTTTGTTGCTGGGTTTCCCCGGTGGCCGGGGCGGGTTCCCCCTGTAACCCTTTTTGGGGGGGGTCCGCGGCGGAGGTCGGGGATTTTTCGCTCTTACACCCCTGTGCAGGATTTATTGTGTGTCGTGCACCGATTCAATTAATCTTCTTTGATCATATTTTTCTCATGGGCGCCCGGTCTGGGCCTGGCTCCTATGCGCCTCCTTCCAGCCTTCGGACGCCTTATGGTCTCCGAGGGATGGACGGCTTTCCCTGGTTTAGGGAGAGCTATTTACGAATTCATTGTCATGAGTGACTGGGGCTTCTCCTCCCTAGCGCTCCTTTTCCTTACTTCAGGAGACCTTTCTGGTTCTGTTCTTTTCTGTCTACCCCACCCTCTTCCCTTGATCCCCATGTATCTTTTTGCTTGTCTAACATGTATCATGCTTTCTGGTCCCTCAGTTATCCGACTCATCTCGGGGGGTTCAGACCTCATGACGGTACCTGCGATTGGGGCCAGTACCTTCCCGGACCCGACACTGCAGCAGGTGAGTGTGGGGTGCTCGTGCTGGGGCGCCACCTCTGAACTCCATGGCTAACTCCTTAGATTCTAAGCTCCGCATCGCATCCCACAATGTCCAAGGTTTAAACTCCCCGATTAAACGAAGGAAGGTATTGGATCACTATAAAGCTCTCCATTTTGATGTAATTATGTTACAGGAGACTCACTTTCCTATCCGATACAGCCCTACTTTTCTTCATCAGCATTTTCCCCAATTTTATTTAGCCAGTGCAGAAAACAAAACAAAAGGGGTTGCTATTCTATTCTCCAAAAAATGTGCATTCGTTAAGATTTCCGACATCTCTGACCCGGATGGGAGGTTTTTATTAATAAAAGGCACAATAGGGGATCAATTATTTTCATTTGTATCCTATTACGCACCTAACAGGGGGCAAGCAAAATTTTTTAAAATTATGTTAGAAGCCCTATCCCCTAATTTAGAAGGCACTATTGTATTTGGCGGGGATTCCAACATGGCCTTGGACCAAGGACTGGACAAAACTAAACCTCCTGGGTCCAGACTGATACGCCCAACGAGAGAAAGTCTTAAAATAGCCAGGCTTCTGCATGGCTTTGGCCTAGCGGACGCCTGGAGAGAACTCAACCCCTCTAAGAGAGACTACACCCACTTCTCCCACCCACAACTTACCTATGCTCGCATTGACCACATTCTTACACCTTCCACCATTTTGCCGGCAGTCTTGTCGGCATCCATACGGGACTCCGCTCTATCAGACCACTCCATAGTTTTTATCTCACTTAAGCTAGGCATCAGGGAAGGATCGCGTACGTTGTGGAGATTGAATGAGTCACTACTTTCTGAGCCGGCCAGAGTCAAGGAGATAGGTGCAGCCCTATTGGATTACTTTAAGCTCAACGACACTGGGGAAGTCTCCGAAGAAACACTCTGGGCGGCCCACAAAGCCTTTATCAGGGGTAAGCTTATCCAGATCTCATCGCGTGTTGGAAAGGTTAGCAGACATAGATAAATTAGAAAAGGAATATACTTCTCTTAAGGAACTGCATAAAAAGAATCCGACTGGGGTCCCGACTACCCTGCGTGATAATGCCAGACTGGCGCTGAACCTAGCCCTGACGACCCGTGCAGAAAAATCACTTAGATGGGGCGCACACAAATTCTTTACCAAAGCCGATAGAATCGGCACCATGCTAGCATCTAAACTCTCCCCCAAAACCAAACTGTTATCCATGCCTAAAATCAAAATAGGGGGGGATCCTCCCACGACCAATCCCTCCAAAACTCTAGAGGCTTTTCACAGCTTCTATTCAAGCCTCTATGACTCTCATACACCGCCCTCGACGGACCTACATTCACAATTTTTTGATGGTCTCCCCATCCCTTCTCTCTCGAGGGATCACAGGGACATAATGGATTCCCCAATTACAGAAGATGAGGTAAGGTAGGCGATCAAGGGTCTCCGCAAGGGGTCAGCTCCAGGACCGGACGGTCTTTCCATTCCTTATTATAAATCCTTTGTGGATATACTCACACCGCATATGGTCAAATTCTTTAACTCCAAAACCATGGGCAACCCTTTTGATCCCCAGATTAACACGGCTTTCATCACAGTTATACCCAAACCTGACAAAAACCCAGAAGATGTCCAAAATTACCGTCCAATTTCCCTTAACAACGACCTTAAGGTCCTAACTAAAATACTAGCCAACAGACTGGCGGGGTTTATTGGACAATATGTACACAGGAACCAAGTGGGGTTTATACCGGGCAGACAAGGCCCAGACCAAATTAGACGTGCAATAGATTTAATATCGATCCTACAAACCAATTGGACGGGAGGGACCCCCCAGAAGGGCTTTTTATTGTCATTGGACCTCCAGAAGGCCTTTGATTCTGTTTCCTGGCCCTACATTTTCAGCGTTCTTGAACGCTGGGGATTTGGGACCGGGTTTCTGGGTATTATCAGAGCCCTGTATGCACACCCTAGGGCGCTAGTTCGGATTAATGGTCATTACTCCAAACCAATAGAAATTAAGAGAGGCACTAGACAAGGCTGTCCTCTGTCGCCTTTATTGTTTGCTATTGCAATAGAATCTCTTGCTATTGCCATACGACAGAATCCCAATATTTTAGGAGTCAAATGTGGGGAACAGACCCATAAATGTGCCCTCTTTGCGGACGACATACTATTGTTCTTGACCTCTCCCATCTCCTCCCTCCCCAACCTATGTCGTACCCTGGACGACTTTTCTAAAATCTCGGGTCTCTCGGTCAACTACTCCAAATCGCAAGCACTTAATATATCCCTAAGTCCCCAAGAAGTTCAGGGCCTCCAACAGTCCTTCAAATTCACCTGGAGTGAGTCAAATATCAAATACCTTGGCGTCACCTTAGCAGCCAAGACCGAGGCTCTCTATAACCTTAATTATCCCCCCATATACAAAAAACTAGAATCTGACCTGCTTACTTGGTCTAAATTTAACCTATCCTGGATAGGTAGGATCAACTCGATCATAATGACCCTGTTCCCTAAACTCCTATATTTCTTTCGCTCCCTCCCTATCCCAATCAGAAGGAATCACTTAAAGTCCTTTCAAAGTAAACTGCTTAAGTTCGTATGGGGCTCATCGGGGTATCGTATACCTCAGGACACACTCTTTCGACACAAACGCAAAGGAGGGCTTGGACTTCCCGATCTTCACAGTTACTACCTCTCAGCTAGATTAGCACAGCTCTCATCTATATATGACAAACACAATATACCAGATTGGGTCAGCATAGAGGAACAGGCGGTTCCCGCTACACCTATGGACTGCCTTCTTTGGATCCCTAGCAAATCTCGCCCAGCTATCTTATCCCCAGTGTTGTCCCAATCCTTTGTCCTATGGGATCGCCTTAGACAAAACACCAGCCTTACCTCCTCTATCTGTCCTTTAGCCCATATTTTTAATAACCCTGATTTCCCTCCCGGATTACGACCTGAGGAATTTAGGTGGTGGATAGATAAGGGGCTGTATCGAATAGGACAGTATTTTACCTCCAGTGGTCCTATCTCCCTATCTTTCTGTATTCACACCCTGAAACTTCCTGAATCGGAGAAGGCCCGCTTTCAGCAGATTTCACAATTCCTGCATGCCATCTGGAAATCTAAGCCTTTACCCCCTAACTTTACCTCATATGAGATCTGGTGCGGTCAAGCCATGGAGCGGAGAGGTGGTATTTCGGCAATCTATGCGACCCTCACTCACCCATCAACCAAAACATCCTATATGGAGGCTTGGAAGGCTGACTTTCAAATGAACATTAGCCAAGAATCTTGGCATAAAGCATTCTTTAGATCATTTCAAGGTATCCAGGGAACGTCCTTGATTGAGGCAAGTGTTAAAGTCATTACTAGATGGTATCTCACACCCTCCAGATTAGCGGCCATGTATCCAGGGGGAGACCCAAATTGTTTCAGGGGTTGTCAGCTGAGAGGCACTATGGCCCATATATGGTGGGAGTGTCCTAGGATCCGCTCCTTCTGGCGAATCATCTTCAACATGATCTTCAAAGTGACAGGGAGCCGGATTCCTAGGACGCCAGAAGTGGCTCTCCTGAATGCCCATATCCCTCTCCTGGCCAAACCTACTCAAAAATTACTGCACTTTATTCTGCTTGGGGCCAAAATTGCCATTGCAAAATCCTGGAAACAACCCAAGCCGTTGGTTTCGGTAGCCAAACAAAAAATTTCATGGGTCATGACCCAAGAAAAGTTATCCAGCATACTGGATGACTCTTCTGAGAGGTTTCATGAAACTTGGGGCCCTTGGGCTGACTATATTGGTGTTCCTCTGGCACCCGCTCATGTCAAAACTTGACTGCCGTCTAGATATAGGTTAGACATCTTAGCTCCCCACCCTTCCCTGCCCTCTATCCCTCTTCTCCTCTCTATTTCCTAACCTCTTTCCTTTATGTTGCTATCCCTTTGGTACAGGATCCTCTTGATTTATTACCCAAGCAATCTTTACAGGGTTACGGTCGATGGTATTGACACTTTAATATCTTGTTAGACTCATTTATTTGTGACATGTTTTGTGGGGGGAAGTACATGGTAGACCCTTCCTATCCCACTGCACTCCCCCCGCCCACATTAGTGAGAGTGGTGGGGGGGGGGATGGCGAGGTGCGGGGGTCGGGGACCCTTCCCTTAGCACAGCAGGTTCCCAAGTGGGGTGCTGAGGGTCTGGACTCCGAGTTGCCCTCGAATCCGAGCCAAAGTTTACTTGGATTGACCTTATTAGGTCCTGAGGGTAGCAACTATTTCAACTTTATTTAGCCTACCGGGCAATCAATATTTCCTCTGTTTTTTCCCCCAGGAATTATTTTACTTTGTTGTATTTACTGTTTCAAGATTTCTTAGCAGTCTGCTATTGCTATGTATTGCTCCTAGGGGCCATATCTATTTTTGAAAAGTATATATGATGACTGTAATCCTATATGAAATATTAATAAAAACGTATTGAAAGAAAATCACCTAGCAGGTTCTTTTTAGTAGGAAAGGGGTTACGCTGTTAGGGGCTGTTTGCCTAAAAAATTCAGCATCAGGATTTTTTCTGACTGGTTCTCCCGATCCGATCCGAGCTTTATAGCTCAGTGTATGTCCTTCATGTCACCCCCTCGGACGTACTGGATATGAATAACCAATATTCATCTTTTACTCCTACTATGGCATTGGTCCCTTGTGGTAGGGATCTGCTTAACTTAACACTCCTTGGTGCGTGGAGTGGATCATGACCTCAAACACTGGATTTTTACAGAAGACTGTATTCTGTTGGCGTGTGGCACTCATGGGTTTACCCTGAGATTATAGGGTAAAATGTATCTGCATATTATACGCGGGGGGGCGGTGAAAAGTTTTCTTTCCCCGACACCTTTGTTCTTTTCTGTTATATACCAATGAATGCAGTGGTTACTCGCAATTTTGTAACAGGCTTCTTTTCTGCGTAGTTTAATGATCGGGTTATAAGGAGCCTAGGGTATATAGAACAATCTCACATCTGATATGTCAGTATTCAGATGGGAAGGAACCCAGAAATGGGGAATGACCAGGATGGGACCTGCTTGTCAACCGGCTTGCAGAGCAGCTGTTTTGTCTGGTCTAGCAGTGTACGTTGGAGACAGGAGTTTGTCCATGCGTATTGGCGGACGCACGAACGAGCCACACCAAGGCATCCTGTGGTCCGGACACTGACCAATAAGTGTCCTCGCTATAAAGTCACATGCATTCCAATGAATGGAGGTGGACAGGTGGACTGAAGGGAGTGCAGGAGCACACCAAACGCCCTGCTTGGTCACATACCTGTCCAGTCATTTGAGTGAAGGGAATAGACTTCCCTTAATCTAGTATCCTTGAGTGGGTTTATTTCCTTGTTTCACCAGGACTATGGCAAACAAAAAAGGGGGACCCACAAGGATTGTACGTCAGGAGACCCTGTTTCTTTCTAAACCATTCTCCTGTACAGACTAGTGGCTTAAAACCACATGTTTTTTTTTCTTGGTTGATCAAAGTAGGTCTTTGTTTCACAGAACAAATCTCTGACTAAACTTTGGATGGTCTTATGCAGCTTTGCAGACACTATCAACCACGATGGCTAGAATATTGGCGCAGCCAACCTTTCTATCCTAAAGAATACTCAAGCTCTCAGAATTTTTTTCTTAAAGAGCACGTGCCACCTAGACTCTGCATCCAAAGAGGAGACAAGAGCATAGGTGGAGCAGACCTGCAGGTCATTTTCATGATCCAGCTAGGATACCCTCATCACACACTAGGAAGTGGAAGTGGTGAAATAAAATCAGATTCTGACATTTAGCAGAAAGACCTTGCAGGCAAGGGTCCCACCCTAAAGTAGGCCTGTTGGTTACTCGTTTATCCTCTCGGGTGTCCCCAGCTGGTTCCCGAGTAGAGGGGGGGGGGTCCCCAGCTGGTTCCAGAGTAGAGGGGGGGGGTCCCCAGCTGGTTCCAGAGTAGAAGGGGGGGGGGGAGGTCCCCAGCTGGTCCCAGAGTAGAAGGGGGGGGAGGTCTCCAGCTGGTCCCAGAGTAGAAGGGGGGGGGAGGTCCCCAGCTGGTTCCAGAGTAGAAGGGGGGGAGGTCCCCAGCTGGTTCCAGAGTAGAAGGGGGAGGTCCCCAGCTGGTTCCAGAGTAGAAGGGGGGGAGGCCCCCAGCTGGTTCCAGAGTAGAAGGGGGGGGGGTGGGTCCACAGACGGTTCCAGAGTAGAAGGGGGTACCTCAGCCGGTTCCAGTGTAGGAGGGGGGGGAGGGGGAGTTCCAGAGCCAGTTCCAGAGAGGGGGGTCCTAACCTGGCAGGTCTGGCATCTTATAACTTGTTGGGTGAGATGCAGCTCAGAGTCTGCCTTCTGCTCAGACATTTGTGTACACCGCATGAAAATCTGTCTTTGCTGAAAACGGCAGCATATAAGTCATGGAAGTGTGAGAGGACGGATCGCTGAATGGATCGCTGGTTCTGATTGTGCGATTGTTTGGAGAAATGTTGGATCTCCCGATATTGTCAGATATGATTCCATCTATTGAGATGAGAATTGTACGACTAAATGAAGCTGATATCTCTGCAATTTCCTCCTCATTCAGAAGCGTCTGAGATGATGGGACCCCTCGCTGAGATGTTTGTTATAATATAAAATGAATGTAATTATCGGGGTGAAGTGATCTGGCAGATGACGGCACAGCTCTCCTCCTCCCGGGATCTGCAGCTTTATTATTATTCTTATTGTTTTCTATGCAGCCTAATCGTTTAACTGGCTTAATAAATTCATTTTTTTCCCCACAGTAACTCCGGGAATAAACCTAATCAGTCAGCGGCCTGTTAATGTTCTCTAGAAAGTACCAGTTTAAAGTGAAGCCGTACTTTACATGTTAAATCCTCTGCCTTCTATAGGACTATATACTTGCCTTCTATTGTCTGCTGCTCTGCTTGTAGGAGCAAAAGGGAAATGTCTTATACTTGCAGGTATTGGCAGTGTGCTCCTTTGGGGGGGGTTCCAGTGTAGAAGGGGGTCCCCAGCCGCTTCGAGAGTAGTTTGGGGGGGGTTTCCAGAGAAAAACAGGGGTTCCAGAGTAGATGGGGGTCCGAGCAGTATGGGTCCCCAGGTGTTTCCAGAGTAGTATGGGTGGTTCCAGAGTAGAAGAGGGTCCGCAGCCAAATCCAGAGTAGTTTGAGGTGTTACAGAGTAGAAGGGGGTACCCAGCAGGTTCCAGAGTAGTTTGGGGGGGTTTCCAGAGAAAAACAGGGGTTCCAGCCTGTTCCAGAGTAGATGAGGTGGGGGTCCAGAGTAGTATGGGTCCCCAGACAGTTCTAGAGTAGAAGGGGGGGGGTCCCCAGCCGTTTCCTGAGTAGAAGGGGGTCCCCAGCCGGTTCCAGAATAGTTTTGGGGGGGGGGGTTCCAGAGAAAAACGGGTTCCAGCCGGTACCAGAGTAGATGGGGGTCCAGAGAAGTATGGGTCCCCAACCAGTTCCAGAGTAGAAGGGGGGGGGGTCCCTTGCCATTTCCAGAGTAGAAGGGGGGGTCCCCAGCCAGTTCCAGAGTAGAAGGGGGTCCCCAGCCGGTTCAAGAATAGTTTGGGGGGGTTTCCAGAGAAAAACAGGGGTTCCAGCCGGTTCCAGAGTAGATGGGAGTGGGGGTCCAGAGTAGTATGGCTGGTTCCAGAGTAGAAGGGGGAATGGGTCCCCAGCCGGTTTCAGAGTAGAAGGGGGAGGGGGGTCCCCAGCCGTTTCCAGAGTATTTTGGGTGGGTTTTTTGAGAGAAAAACAGGGGTTCCAGAGTAGTATGGGTCCCCAGCCGGTTCCAGAGTAGTTTTGATGGCAGAGCCAGTTCTGCCTACTTTCTGACTATACTTGCCTTCCATTGTCTCCCCTGCTGCTCTGCTTGCTTGTAGGGGCAAAGGTACATTTCCTATTAGAAAAATGTATTTAATAATTTGAATAGGAAAATGTAATCACGTTTTCAGTTTCTGGCCTGTATAACCTATACATACATATGCACAGTTGCCTGGCTTGTGTGCGATTCCTCTATAAAGACCTTTTTACTAGGCAGGTACATCTAGTGTAATCCATGAGAGGACCGGATGGGGTTGTTTGGGTTTATAGACTCTTCCGTCTGAGATATGTTGGCCCCAAGGTCTGTTCTGAGTCCATCTCCCTCTGTGGTATGTTGGCCCCGCTGTCCAATCAGAGTCCACCTCCCTATGATATGTTGGTTCTGGTGTCTGATCGGAGTCCACCTCCCTATGATATGTTGGTTCTGGTGTCTGATCGCAGTCCACCAGATACACCATCAGTCCTCTATTGTATGTGCTCAACTTTAGCCTGTAAACTCTTTACACAAGCACCACATAATACATTTTTATGTTTTCTTCACAGGCACGTCATACAGGTCAACATGGACAAATGCCGCAATCGACCTCGAAGACCTGACCAGGCCTTGTATGTGCCCAAAGCCAGGCGCAATATAGATGAGCCACCCAGCGGAGCAGACGCTGAACACCTACCTGCTCCTATTCCCGAATCTCCTATTGCCGAATCTCCAATCCAGAGGCGACCCAAGAACATCAAAGCTTACTCTGTTTCTCGGCTCCATGAACATGGGAAACGAAGGAGTGGTAAAAATGCTAAATCCCCCGATCCAAATACAAACCCTCAGCACAAAGAAGACAGGGAGCCGGTCTGCACCGGAACAGAGGGTGCTGGAAGGGATTCCTTGTGTGAGGGTGTTGGTAACCTAGTCCTCAATGAGGAAACTTTGTCATTGGGCTCAGTACAGAACTGTGTGCAGGAATCCCGCCTCGTTCCCTCTGCCGCAACCTCTTCATCAAAGGAAGAGGAACAGTTTGATGTCCATAGCAGGTCTTCCATTCGTCTAGGAGAGCAGCATGAAAATGCAACACAGAGGTCAGCAGAAAGAACATTGGAGCGAGACAGGATGATGATAAAAGCAGAAGATCAGGGAAGGTGTCAGTCTAGAGAGGCGTCTCCATCAGATGGGCGTATAGGGGATCCCAGGCAGTCCAAACCTATAGACTTACTATCAAGCACCCAAGACCAGGTGACAGGGGGCTCAGAGTTTACATGTCGGCAGGGAATGATGGATTTAACGACGAAGAACGTACTTCATAGCTGTGAACCCAAAACACACAATGTAGAAAACATGACTCAAAAAGCTGCTTTATTCCCTGGCACAGACTGCACAGAAGTCATTGCCACGAGTGACATTGTTAGGGATCCACCTGGACAGCTTGCAGTCTGCCTAGGCGATTCAGATAACACAGCTCATGTCACCCTCTATAAAAAGCCTGAAAGTATTGCTGGAGGAGAATTGGATTCCCCTCCTGCAATAGCAGAGAAGGTCTGGGAGCTTGCAGAGGAGGATAACTGTGCCGTACTGTGTGTTATTGAGCCCAGCATCAGAGCTGCAGAGGGGGATAACCATGCCGTACTTGGTGCTACTGAACACCGCATCAGAGCCGAAGAGGAGGATAACTGTGCCGTACTGGGTGCTATTGAGCCCAGCATCAGAGCTGCAGAGGAGGATAACCGTGATGTACTGGGTGCTATTGAGTCCAGCATCAGAGCTGAAGAGGAGGATAACTGTGCCGTACTGGGTGCTATTGAACCCAGCATCAGAGCTGCAGAGGAGGATAACTGTGATGTACTGGGTGCTATTGAGTCCAGCATCAGAGCTGAAGAGGAGGATAACTGTGCCGTACTGGGTGCTATTGAACCCAGCATCAGAGCTGCAGAGGAGGATAACTGTGATGTACTGGGTGCTATTGAGTCCAGCATCAGAGCTGAAGAGGAGGCTAATAGTGCCGTACTGGGTGCTATTGAACCCATCATCAGAGCTGCAGAGGAGGATAACCGTGATGTACTGGGTGCTATTGAGTCCAGCATCAGAGCTGAAGAGGAGGATAACTTGTCCGTACTGGGTGTTATTGAGCCCAGCATCAGAGCTGAAGAGAAGGATAACTGTGCCGTACTGGGTGTTATTGAGCCCAGCATCAGAGCTGAAGAGGAGGATAACCGTGATGTACTGGGTGCTATTGAACCCAGCATCAGAGCTGAAGAGGAGGATAACCGTGATGTACTGGGTGCTATTGAACCCAGCATCAGAGCTGCAGAGGAGGATAACCATGATGTACTGGGTGCTAAGGAGCCCAGCATCAGAGCTGAAGAGGAGGATAACTGTGCCGTACTGGGTGCTATTGAACCCAGCATCAGAGCTGCATATGAACACATCGCTGATTCTGAAGCATGTAGGTCTGAAAGCCATGCAGGTGGATTAGATGGCATTTATAAATGTGAATTGTCTGCACACAGTAATACGTTGCACATTGGAGTAGAGAATCTGAGTGAAGATGTTGGAGAGGGTGAGAATGGTGGTTTTCCCCATGTATCTATACAGCACATAACTGGAAACAGTGGAGAAATCTCGGATAATCCCTTGTTAGAGAAACCATTTATAGAGGGTCTATCAGCTATGGTCAATGCAGAACCAAATCTGTCTGCAGCCAATGCAGAGCAATTACCAGATGGGTCAAGCATGGAAGAAGGGCCTTCAAGGACTATGCCCTCTTTGGACAGTAAGCAAATCCCCCTGGCAGTGGTAGAACAGGTTTCCTCTCTGGAGACCATGGAACTGGTGGCAAGTTCTACAACCGTTGACCCTGCAGAATTATCAGCGCAGGTGACCTTCGAGGAGAGTGTGCCATCTGCCATTGAGGAAGATGGAAACGCGATAAGCGTGCAGAATGTGGAGTCAAGGCCTGATGGTTGTACAAACTCAAGGGAACTCTTCCAAAGTTCTTGTGGTCTGAAAGAAGACCCTTCAACTGGAACCGACTGTGAACTGGAGGGGAGTAAAGCTGCGCCAAAGGACGGCTCTATGGGAAGCCAAACTGCGATCGCTATGGAAACACCAGAGAAGGTGACTACTTCTGCCGCAGCCAACGAGGAGGAGGAGAGCTGGGACTCCCTTTTCAATGATGAAGGGGAAATTGTCGATCCTCAACTTGTGGAAGAGGTAATGCTTGAAGTTCAGCCTTGATTTTTGCAGCACTCTAGTCAGGATTAATGTTGGGATTTGCTAAAACAAAATTGCAAACAGTCAACTTTTCTTTAGATTTGGTGCCCCAGTATATCTGTATTGATTGCACAGCTGTTCATTGAGCACCTTTTTGAAAGCTCTGGCAAGATATATATATATATATATATACCATACAGTTTTGGCAAATCAAAAGCAATGTATGTATTCTGAACCTTCAAACAAAAAGGGGTGCAAATGCTTATCAACAGCACGTTATTGAAGGATAAACAGACTACATACTAGCAGAAGCAAATGTTGTAACAACGTTGTATGTAAACCAAGGAACCGAGCGGTCTTGCATACAATGCAACTCTTCTGGTTGAAAGTAGGGTTGTCCCGATACCACTTTTTTAGGACCGAGTACGAGTACCGATACTTTTTTTTCAAGTAGTCGCCGATACCGAATACCGATACTTTTTTAAAAATGTGTCCCCAAATGCAGCGATGTCCCCCCACAGATGCAGCCATGTATCCCCCCATCCAGCCAGCATCACCCCCCATGCAGCCAGCGTCACCCCCCATGCAGCCAGCGTCACCCCCCATGCAGCCAGCGTCACCCCCCATGCAGCCAGCGTCACCCCCCATGCAGCCAGCGTCACCCCCCATGCAGCCAGCGTCACCCCCCATGCAGCCAGCGTCACCCCCCATGCAGCCAGCGTCACCCCCCATGCAGCCAGCGTCACCCCCCATCCATCCAGCCAGCGTCACCCCCCATCCATCCAGCCAGCGTCACCCCCCATCCAGCCAGCGTCACCCCCCATCCAGCCATTGTCTCCCCCCATGCAGCAATGTATCCCCCCATCCAGCCATTGTCACCCCCCATCCAGCAATGTATTCCCCCAGCCATTGTCACCCCCCATGCAGCCATTGTCACCCCCCATCCAGCCAGCGTCACCCCCCATCCAGCAATGTATTCCCCCAGCCATTGTCACCCCCCATGCAGCCAGCGTCACCCCCCATGCAGCCAGCGTCACCCCCCATGCAGCCAGCGTCACCCCCCATGCAGCCAGCGTCACCCCCCATGCAGCCAGCGTCACCCCCCATGCATCCAGCCAGCGTCACCCCCCATCCAGCCAGCGTCACCCCCCATCCAGCCATTGTCTCCCCCCATGCAGCAATGTATCCCCCCATCCAGCCATTGTCACCCCCCATCCAGCAATGTATTCCCCCAGCCATTGTCACCCCCCATGCAGCCATTGTCACCCCCCATCCAGCCAGCGTCACCCCCCATCCAGCAATGTATTCCCCCAGCCATTGTCACCCCCCATGCAGCCAGCGTCACCCCCCATGCAGCCAGCGTCACCCCCCATGCAGCCAGCGTCACCCCCCATGCAGCCAGCGTCACCCCCCATCCAGCAATGTATTCCCCCAGCCATTGTCACCCCCCCATGCATCCATTGTCACCCCCCCATGCAGCCAGCGTCACCCCCCCATGCAGCCAGCGTCACCCCCCATGCAGCCAGCGTCACCCCCCATCCAGCCAGCGTCGCCCCCCATGCAGCCATTGTCACCCCCCATCCAGCAATGTATTCCCCCAGCCATTGTCACCCTCCATGCATCCATTGTCACCCCCCATGCAGCCAGCGTCACCCCCCATCCAGCAATGTATTCCCCCAGCCATTGTCACCCTCCATGCAGCCATTGTCACCCCCCCATGCAGCCATTGTCACCCCCCCATGCAGCCAGCGTCACCCCCCATGCAGCCATTGTCACCCCCCATGCAGCCAGCGTCACCCCCCATGCAGCCATTGTCACCCCCCATCCAGCAATGTATTCCCCCAGCCATTGTCACCCTCCATGCATCCATTGTCACCCCCCCATGCAGCCAGCGTCACCCCCCATGCAGCCAGCGTCACCCCCCATGCAGCCAGCGTCACCCCCCATGCAGCCAGCGTCACCCCCCATGCAGCCAGCGTCACCCCCCATGCAGCCAGCGTCACCCCCCATGCAGCCAGCGTCACCCCCCATGCAGCCAGCGTCACCCCCCATGCAGCCAGCGTCCCCCCCCATGCAGCCAGCGTCCCCCCCCCATCCAGCCAGCGTCCCCCCCCATCCAGCCAGCGTCCCCCCCCATCCAGCCAGCGTCCCCCCCCCATCCAGCCAGCGTCACCCCCCATCCAGCCAGCGTCACCCCCCATCCAGCCAGCGTCTCCCCCCATGCAGCCAGCGTCTCCCCCCATCCAGCCAGCGTCTCCCCCCATCCAGCCAGCGTCTCCCCCCATCCAGCCAGCGTCCCCCCCATCCAGCCAGCGTCACCCCCCCATCCAGCCAGCGTCACCCCCCATCCAGCCAGCGTCTCCCCCCATCCAGCCAGCGTCTCCCCCCATCCAGCCAGCGTCTCCCCCCATCCAGCCAGCGTCACCCCCCATCCAGCCAGCGTCACCCCCCATCCAGCCAGCGTCACCCCCCATCCAGCCAGCGTCCCCCCCATCCAGCCAGCGTCCCCCCATCCAGCCAGCGTCACCCCCCATCCAGCCAGCGTCTCCCCCCATCCAGCGTCTCCCCCCATCCAGCCATGTCACGCTTACCTGCATCCCCGCTGCCGCCGACTCTGTAATACGGGCGGGAACATTACAACTTTGAATCTCTGTTATGATTGGCGCCGCCCTTGCGTATAGACACTCCCCCTCGCTCGGGATTGGACAGTTCACCCGAGCGAGGGGGAGTGTCTATGCGTGGTGCGAATCATTACAGCTATTCAAAGCTGTAATGTTCCCGCCCGTATTACAGAGTCGGCGGCAGCGGGGATGAGGCGAATGGCGGCGGATTACGGCGTTTCGTGGCGGCGGGCGGCGTTCGGCGGCGGGCGGCGGCGGCGGTCGGCGGCAAGTATTCTATTTATGTATCGGGGCGGGGTATCGGCGTCTGAGTACCGCCGAAAAAACTCGGAATCGGTCCCGATACCGATACTAGTATCGGTATCGGGACAACCCTAGTTGAAAGCACATCATAATACCGGCTGACGTGTTTCGGGGGACATGCCCTCTTCTTCAGAGCGACACTGTATATACTTCAAAACTTGCATAGTTAGTCAGGTTGAAAAAAAAACACAAGTCCATTTAGTTCAACCATAAATATAGAACAGCGCCTCAACTACATAGATGGGGAAGAAGGGATACCCCTATGTGCCCAAAGTGTAAAGTCCAGCAGGGGGATTTCATACATCTGATTTGGAGATGCCCAAAGCTTCACAGGTTTTGGAAGGAAGTATCACAGTGTATCACTAGAGTGGCACAGGTACCAGTCCCATTGGACCCTTTAGTATACCTATTAAGGGCCATCGACTGACAGACTGTTGTATTTGGCAAGAAAACTCATTGCACGTTACTGGATGGCCCCGGGGGTCCCCACAGGGAAGCAATGGATTGCATATGTCAACTCCCTGTTGGGAAGAGAACACCTGCCTTATAAACGAAGGTAAGCAGAGGGTAAATTTGAGGAGATTTGGTATTCCTGGTTGAGAGATGTGAGTGTTGCACCACCAAAATTAGTGACGGACAGATTTTCTATGTAGAGTGCAGAGGAGGGGAGGGGGGGGGGGATATAAAAAAAAAAGATACAGACGTACATTGGAATATTATAGGAATATAAAAATGTGGAATAATGTGGTAAAAATGTATGTCAAATGAAATGTAATGGATGCCGAATAGGCACATCTATGTATGAAATAAGAAAATCAAAGAAGTGGATTAAAAAAAAAAAATATATATAAAATCGTACAATCCCATATACCCAATTCTATACCCACAGTTGATCCAGAGGAAGGCAAAAAAAAAAAGCAAAGCATGATCCAATTTGCTACAGCAGGGGAAAAAATCCCTTCCTGATTCCCTGAGAGGCCAACGGATTTTCCCCGGATCAATTTTACCTATAAATGTCAGTACCCAGTTATATTATGTACATTTAGGAACGTATCCAGGCCTTTCTTAAAGAGTATATGAGTTGTTGTTGTTTACACCTTTTTGAGAACGCTCTGTAGAGTGATCCTTGGTGTTCTTCTATTCTGACCCCACTCTCCTCTCCCATTCCCTTAGTGGGAGGGACTGGTCAGAGGTTATATATATGAAAAGATGGGGCGCTCAGACCAGTGTTGCTCTGAAGAAGGGCTACGTGTCCTCTGAAACACGTCATCAGGCATTATGATCTTTTGAACCAGAAGAGTTGTGGGAAACATCCAGTTTCATTTTTTTTTTTTTTTTTTTAAATGGTGGTCGACTCTCTTGTAAAAGCAATCCCAGCAGGTGGATTGCTTTTACATGCAGCAGGAGGGGACATACACCCGCAGGCAACCCAGCGCCGCGCTCTGCGGCTGCACTGGGATCTCCTGATCGACCAGCTAGTGATTTGTTTGGCTCTGGGCTTTGGTAACCCGGAAGTGATGACCTTCCATCGCTTCGGTTTAAATGGCTGTAAACGGTGGCATTTTTAAGACTCAAAAGCATTTCATCTCACCAATCTTGTGGGTTTTTTTTAATTATTTTTATTATTATTTTTATTATTATTATTTTTATTAATTTTATTATTATTATTATTATTATTATTTAATGATTTTAAGTGCGGAGGAGGGATTTTGGGTATTATAGACAGCATATCCCTCCATAAAGTGTACCTGTCGCATGGCTATTGCTGTTTGCGAACGTCGGATCATGGGCTGCAATTCTAGACCTCCTCTGTAAATATAATGGCTTTTAAAGCATTGCCTTTAAAGTGGTTGTAAACCCTTAAAAGTCCTTTTAAATGCATGTTTTTATTTAAAAAAAAAAACAAGACAAGGGCATAATGAGTTGCTATGCATAGCATACTAGCTCATTATGTATTGCCTTAGATCAAAGCCCCCGCCGCCATCCTCGACCTAACCCCCCCCCCCCCCTCCGCCCGCGGACATCTCCGCTTGCTTCCGGGCATCGTGGCTCTGGCGCTGTGACTGGCCGGAGCCGCGATGACGTCACTCGTCAAGGCACAGCTAACTGAAGCAGCGGCACAACGTGCCATTGCTTCAGTGCGCATGTGCCAATCACACATGCGCACACACGGGGGGATATCTCCTAAACTGTGCAGGTTTAGGAGATATCCAGGCTAGCTACAGGTATGTCTATATATTAAATATTAAAAATGTATATAATATATTAAAAATAAATTATATAATGTATATTAAAAATTTATATAATATATTTTAAAAATAAATTGTATAATATATTTTAAAAATAAATTTATATATATTTATTTTTTTTTTTTACCAAAAATTGGGTATTGTGTTTGTGCATTAAAAAAAATATGTTTTAATCACTTGCCTGCAATGCGTAAATATATGTTGTGGTTTGCAAGTTGTACACCGGATTATGGCTGAAGATACCGGACATCTCGGCACTGTTTTTTATGCTTTTTTCTTTTTTCCTTTTCTTTTTTTCTGCAAGCGGCCAGCTTTCTCATGAAACTGGTCTGAACGGCAGGAGGGGACGTGACCGCACACGGAACCCCCCCCCCCCCCCCCCCCCCCCCTATTCGTCACTGGTTCGCCCGAGAAACAGCTTGCTTGCTGCTTCCATAGTCAATCAAAAAAGTCAACGCTCTGATCGACTCTATGGCCTTCAAGGACCGGAGCGATGTCCTGACGTCCCTTCCGGTCCAGGCTGTGAGAATTTTTTTTTAAGGAACATTTTTTTTTTAAATCTAAAGAAATTTGGGGTCTTTTTGACCCCCAGATCTCTCCATAAAGAGAACCTGTCATTCTTATTTCTATTATCCAACTGATGTAAAAGGTTGGAAGCAGGGATTACAATCTGCCCACTCTGTGGGGTTCTCTTCCTCCTTCCTCCAGGAGCTCCAGCCCCCACCCCACCCCGGTCACTCAATGTTTCGCTTCCCAATCTAAAGTCGGAAATCCTCTATAAATTTATAGACACTTCACCTTTTCGTGGCAGACATGATTTTGCGTTGTTGTTGTTATTTCGGTGATAATTAAACTCATGTTTTCCCTGTGCGTTTCCTTTATGTTATAATCCTCTGTAACCAGTTTTAATTAGTTCAGGTTATTATTCTACATTGTGAAAATGTCATGAGTGTTTTTTTTTTTTTCCTTTCCTCTCTTAGCTGACAGCGAGGGGGGAGAGCCAGCAGAGCAGAGAGGAGTCTCCATATAACTATTATCACTATGAGCCCCAAGAAGAAGTCATGGATGATCCAGAACTGTCACATGTCATCGAGATCTATGACTTCCCCGCTGAGTTCAAGACGGAGGATTTACTCCGCGCGTTTGCTACTTACCAGTGAGTCTCGTCTCTTAATGCCGCGCCGCTCCTCGTCCTCATTAATTATGCAGAACCGAAGAATATTAAGTGTCTCTGTCAAATGGATATGATTTAAAATGGCTTATTTAAACATTATTGGGCTAATTTAATAGCGCTAAGAGACGCGAGGCACTCTGCTGAATCCTTTGGCAACAAGACTTCACTTATTACTGCAGAAAAAAAAAAAATTGAAAAGGGGAAAAAAAAATAAAAAATCTGCTTGCTTGGTGTCAAAACGGAACTGAGTTTAGTTCCACTTTAACCCCTTGAAGCTGACGGCCCCTTTAGAGGTTTTACATGCCGAGGGGGGGCGGGGCTTAAGGTCATGGGATTGGCTGTCACGGCAGTCGCATGATCGGAAAGTTCAGTGTAACTGTGCAGGGCGTGCGCTCTCGGGACACAGCGATGTTTGCGCTAATGCACACAAATATGTGGCCGCTCGGTGCAAAAGCATTTGCAGCCATATTTGCAGGCCCGGACTGGCCATAGGGCATACCAGGCATACGCGGCAGGCCGTATGTCACGCCCCCTCACTGTAACATGAAGAGGGGTCCAGAACTGTTAGGGAGGTGTCTGTGTAATGTAAAGGGGCCCAGAGGTGCAGGGTGCTGTGTAATGTAAAGGGGTCCAGAGGTGCAGGGTGCTGTGTAATGTAAAGGGGTCCAGAGGTGCAGGGTGCTGTGTAATGTAAAGGGGTGCAGGGTGCTGTGTAATGTAAAGGGGCCCAGAGGTGCAGGGTGCTGGAACCCCACATCCCAGCCTGCATATTTGCGTGCGGTTGGCGCCACGGAGTTAAAGGAGCCGGAGCTCGTTTGGCTGGGCTTCTCCTATGGGTCACAGGAGTGCAATTAGTTTTGCACTCCTGTGACCCATTTTCAGCAGAGAGTGGTCTGAAGTCCACTCTCTACTGACGTCACTGGAATCAGTCCAGGCGCCGCGTCATCACAACAAAGTCTGGATCCACCAGGTGCCTGGACTGATAGGCGTCTCAGCCTCTCAGCGAGCTGCCGAGAGCCTGAGACGGCCGCTCCCAGCCCCTCCACAGCTCAGCGCTCATTTTTTTTGCTGTGGACATCCATGTTTCAGGCTGTGGGCATCCATGATTCAAAAGCTGCGCCGCCTCCTCAGACTGTTCCGTGATAGGCGGAACACTCATTTTCCCAGCAGGGCCTCTGTTCAGTGTTCTGCCTATCACGGATGTCCTCTTGTCCGAGAATGAGAAGGCATCCTTGATAGGCAGAACACTGAACAGAGGCCCTGCTGGGAAAATGAGTGTTCCGCCTATTACGGATAAGTCTGAGGAGGAGGCGCAGCTTTTGAAACGCAGCCTGACGGAGACCGGCGTATAAGACGACCCCCGACTTTGGATGCATTTTTTTGCATCCAAAAGGTCATCTTATACGCCGGCAAATACGGTATACATAAATGTTTTGCCTTTTTTGTTTCTATTATAAACTTGAATGGGTTGTAATCTAAGGTTTCCAATCGCTAACTTTCCAAATCAATGTACATTGAGCCATTGTGGCACCCAAGTAGTTCTTCTTCTTCTCCGGACTAATCATGAAATGTGTCTGACATTGCACTTTTTCTCTCCAGGAAGAAAGGATTTGACGTGAAATGGGTTGATGATACACATGCCCTGGGCGTGTTCGCCAGTCACATCCCAGGTACAGCAGGCTCCGATTTTTTATTTTTTTATTTTTAAGGGCCTAAATCATTATTTTCTCTTCACGTTTTGGTTTGACAAAAACCACTGGGCTGTGCATGAATCTAGTATATTTCAATATTTTGGACCTTTCTTGAGCCTTAATGACAAGCAGTCATTATTGGCCTTAAAGGATAAGTTCACCTTTTGAAAAAAAAAAGAATTGTGTTCCAGCAGTGGAATAAGGACTTCCCATCTCACTCTTGGGCTGAGAGCTGATCAGCCTGTCACAGTCAGGCTCAGAGACCAGTAGCAGTAGAGAGCCTTCCACTGACCAGCTGGATAAGTACAGAAGCAGATTACCCCAGTGGATGACGCAGGGTCTACGTATTAACCAGTGTTCACCAGAGATCCTGATGGTGGAGATGGACTTTGCTGTGTGTTAGCACCTGGTCATTGTTGTCAGGATCACCCCACCAGGAGGTGAGCAAGTCGGGAGCCAGTAGCAAATATAGCAGGTAGGGATCAAGCAGAAGCATAGTCAATAACTGACAAAGGTCAGTAAGGGATAGTTACAGGTTGGGATTAAAGCGGAGCTCCACCCTAAAGTGGAACTCCCACTGATCGGAACCCTCCCCACCTCCGGTGTCACATTTGACACCTTTCAGAGGGGAGGGGGTGCAGATATTTGCCAGGTATTTGCACCCACTACCGGCCACACGGTCTCGGGCAGACTGCGGGCATGACGTAGAGAAGCGGGCAGTGAAGCTGGAGCGCTTCACTTCCTGGTTCCCTCACCGAGGATGGTGGGGGGGGGGGGGGGGTCAGTAGAGTGACGAGCGATCGCTCGTCCTCTGGTGAGGATGGCGCTGGACTCCAGGACAGGTAAGTGTCCTCATTTTAAAAGTCGGCAGCTGCAGTATTTTGTAGCTGCTGGCTTTCAATATTTTTTTTTTTCAGCGGACATCTGCTTTAAGCAGATGCATAGTCGGTAAACAAGCCAGAGGTCGGTAAGGAAAAGTTGCAGATTGGGATCAAACTGATGCGTAATCAGTAAGGAAAAGTTGCAGGTAGGGATTAGGCAGATGCATAGTCAGTAGACAAGCCAAGGGTTAGTAAGGAATATTTGCAGGTTGGGCTTAAGCAGATGTGTAGCCAGTAAACAAGCCAAAGGTCACTAAGGGATAGTTGCAGATGGCTAGTAGCAGAAGTGTAGCTGAGGAATAGTTGCAAATTGTGATTAAGCAGAAGTGTAGTCGGTTACAAAGCCAAAGGTCAGTAGGGGATAGTTCCAGATTGGTATTAGGCAGATGTGTAGTCCTTAAACAAGCCAAAGGTCAATAGGGGATAGTTGCAGATTGGGATTAAGCAGAAGCGTTGCTGAGGAACAAGCAAAAAATCAGTAAGGAATACTTTCAAATTGGGATTAAGCAGAATTGTGGTCAGTAAGGAATAGTTGCAGGTTGGGATTAAGCAGATGCATAGTTTAGGAAACAAGCCAAAGGTCAGTAAGGGATAGTTGCAGATTGAGATTAAGCAGATGCGTAGTCAAGGAACAACCCAAAGGTCGGTAATGAGCGGTAGCGGAGAAGTGGGCAGCAGGAGAAAAGAGCAAGGTGTGGGGCCATGTTTAGCATAGTGTGGAGTGAGCACAATAATCTGGCAAACAGGAAGTGCAGACGCATGGCTTAAATCGGGAAGTTCATGGGAGGGGCAAAGAGTTCAAGGTTCACCAGAAACGATAGGTAAGGCAAGATCATTCAAGGAATTGTCCAGGGGGAATCTCAGGTGACTGCAAGAAGAGACGCAACCAGACACCGCAGAGGTTGCAGGTTTAAATCCAGGTCCTGGCACAGCCATTCATTGGAAGATTTGTTATACTATGCATGAATTCAAAGCTTCCTCTGATTTGGCTGAGTTGGCGAAGTGCTCAGATGTCACAAACTCCACCTCAGCCGATCGGAGGAAGCTTTGTTTTCATCCAATGAATGGCCGACTGTCAAGCAAGCCCACCTGTTAGTGCAGTAAACATAATCCGTTCCAGGAGAATGCTTGTAATCCAAAGCACTTGCATATCAAAGCGAGTTTCCCCATAGAAGTCAATGGAAACTAATAGACTTCAATACCGCATGTGGCCAGAGAGCCTCGGAAACACCCGGAAAGGCCAGAGGACAGCTCGGCTGACCTCTGAAAGGCTCGGGAACGTAGTATTTCCGAGTCTTTCCGAATCCTCCAATGCCCCCCCCCCCCCACCTCAGGCCAAACGCGGTACTGCAAACCACTTTGGCCTGAATCCTACTTGTTTTTCGAGACAACACCCGCAAACCGAGTTAAGATTTTTCAAAATACAGCGCCCCCGTATTGCGAAACGCTCGTTAACCGCGTTACTCGCAATCCGAGGTTCCACAGAATATTATTGACTTCTCCTGCCCCCGCTCTTCTCACAAGAGCAGTCCCATGTACTGATTACTGTAATCCTTTCATATTTTTTTCCTGTTTGTTGCACATTTTTAATGAGGAACAACTGACTTCAATGAGTTTCCCTCTCTTCCGCAGCCCGTGATGCGTTGTCCTCTAAAAATCCTTTGTTGAAGGTGCGGCCGATATCGCAGGCCACCAAAGCATCCAGAGCCAAGGCCCGAGCGTGTGCAGGTAAGAGGAAATGCACACATAGATATTTCTTTGTTCTCAGTTCCTTCTGTTATGTCCCTCGCCTTTAGGGTCCTTTCACACTAGCGGACCGTTCGTCCGCTCATTACAAGTCCGTTAACGGACTTGTAATGAATCCCTATGGGATCGCGTCCGTTAGCCGATGGAGCATCCGCTAGCGTCCGCGTCAGTCGGGATCCGCTTTTCCGAACAGAAGAAACCCTATTTTTCTTCCGTTCGGTGGGACGGACCGGATGCAGACGGACAGACGGTACGTCTGCATCCGATCCCCCATAGGGGACAGCGGAGCAGAGACAGGGCCGTCCCTGCACTGTGTGCGGGGACCGCCCTTTCCGCCGACAGCTCAGCGGGGATCCCCGCTGTACTTTGGTGGACACACGGAGCGGACCCAGAAACAGTCCGCTCCGTGTGAAAGAGCCCTAAAGCAAAATTAGACCTGTCTGTGGTTTTGCATTAAAAGAATAAAGTTGACATTGCCGCCTTGCCTCCTCCAGTCAGAGAATGCTTTGCAATGGAAAGCATTCTGTGAATGGCACTGTGGCTGAGCAGCTGACCTCCTCTGCTCAGAATGCATCAGGCGGGCCGCTTGGCGAAAGTCACAGAAGCTAATGAAGATCACTGTAGTAGCGATGTCGTAGTTGTGTCAAGTTTAGTGATTTTCAGCTGTCGCGGGCATCGGCCAAGTATGCTTTAACCTGCTTGGCAATCGCCTCGTTTACATGTACGGTGGCAGTGCGGCCTCTCTGCACTGGATCACCTAGAGGAGAGGGACCTTCTGGCTCGTTATCGGCACACAATTCAGAATCCGGCATCCCTGATGGTATGGGGGGAGGGGACATTAGTGCGTGTGGAATGGGAAGCTTGTACATCTGGAAAGATGTATATCCAGGTTCTAGACCTTGCATATTGCAGCCCCAACTTCTCCACGCCGTACTAATCATGGCTCCACACCACCTTCTCCACACTGTGCTAATCATGGCTCCACACCACCTTCTCCACGCCGTACTAATCATGGCTCCACACCACCTTCTCCACACTGTGCTAATCATGGCTCCACACCACCTTCTCCACGCCGTACTAATCATGGCTCCACACCACCTTCTCCACACTGCTCATCATGGCTCCACACCACCTTCTCCACACTGCTCATCATGGCTCCACACCACCTTCTCCACACTGTGCTCATCATGACTCCACACCACCTTCTCCACACTGTGCTCATCATGGCTCCACACCACCTTCTCCACACTGCTCATCATGGCTCCACACCACCTTCTCCACACTGCTAATCATGGCTCCACACCACCTTCTCCACGCCGTACTAATCATGGCTCCACACCACCTTCTCCACACTGCTCATCATGGCTCCACACCACCTTCTCCACACTGTGCTCGTCATGGCTCCACACCACCTTCTCCACACTGCTCATCATGGCTCCACACCACCTTCTCCACACTGCTCAACATGGCTCCACACCACCTTCTCCACACTGCTCATCATGGCTCCACACCACCTTCTCCACACTGCTCATCATGGCTCCACACCACCTTCTCCACGCCGTACTAATCATGGCTCCACACCACCTTCTCCACACTGCTCATCATGGCTCCACACCACCTTCTCCACGCCGTACTAATCATGGCTCCACACCACCTTCTCCACACTGCTCATCATGGCTCCACACCACCTTCTCCACACTGCTCATCATGGCTCCACACCACCTTCTCCACACTGCTCATCATGGCTCCACACCACCTTCTCCACACTGTGCTCATCATGGCTCCACACCACCTTCTCCACACTGCTCATCATGGCTCCACACCACCTTCTCCACACTGCTCATCATGGCTCCACACCACCTTCTCCACGCCGTACTAATCATGGCTCCACACCACCTTCTCCACTTTGTGCTCTTCATGGCCCTACACCAGGGGTACCCAACCTTTTGAGGAGCGAGGGCCTCTTTAGCGACTTGGTAACCAGTCGCGGGCCACAATGAGCCTAGCGGGCGGATGGCAGGTCTGTGTCCACTCTGCACATGTAGAGCAGACACAGACGCAGCCCGCTCTACCCTAAGGGCCCTCCAATCTGCCCAGACTAAAGGGGACAGATCACCCTTCTGTGTTTGTTTTTTTTTTTGTTTTTTTTTAAGCAGATAGGATTGCAGATAGGCGGGTGTAAATGGACACAAGTCTGTTTACATCTGCCGCTCTATAGAGGTGAACGGAGGGTCTGATTAGGTCCACCTGAAAAACACAGGCAGACCTGATCATGTGAAAGGGACCTAAGGCCCCTTTCACACTGATGCACAGCGGTTTACCTGCATCTCAACTGACCTCAATCTTCACTTCTTCCTCAGGAAATCCTGCAGCTGGCTGCTGCTGTCCCACAGGTGGTTATGGCTGGTGGCTGCTGCTGTCTGGAAATGCTGTTGGGTACGGGTACTGCTGGCGTGTATTGCTGGCGGGTATTGCTGGCTGGTACTGTTGGCTGCTGTCCCAGATCGCGGGTTCCCGTGCATCAGTGTGACAGAAGCATGCAGCTGCAGTAGCGAGCAGAGCCTATGCTTCCTGTCCCAGGTGGAGTGCATTTGGTATCCCTCCGCCTGTGAAGGAGCCGGCGCTATGCAGGAAGCATCGGCTCTGCTTCCTCGAGCAGCGGCTCCGTTCTTTGCTCCATGCGCCGAGATACCGGGTCGGAACCCCGCCATCTGGGCCTGCTGACCTGCCATTTCAGAGCAAGACGTGGCGGGTCACATCAGAGGGCGGACAGCGGTTCTGCACCCCTGCCCTACACCAACTTCTCCATACTGTGCTAAACATGGCCCTGTCTTGACTTTTTGTGAGACTTGTTGCTGCCATAAATTTCAGTTACCTCTTTTTTCTTAACATGGTCCATGTTCTCAGTTTAAATATTTGATATGTTTTCTATTGTGAATAAAATGAGTTTGAGATTTGCAAATTATTGCATTCAGTTATGTAGATTTTACATGGTGCCCCCGAGTTTCCTGGAATAAGGGTTGTGCTACTTCCACACGCCATCTATTAATACATCATAACCCAACTTTCTTTTAAATCCAAATGTCCTTTTAGATAATACTTCCAGGGACTAGTAGTCACACTTTACACATTTCCGTGTGCGTTAGGCGCAGGAGATGGAAATGCAATGACATCCAATGTCATGACAAGGAGCTGACCCTCTAATAAACAGCATCCCCCCCGCAGAGATTCTCATGCTGTGCTCCCTTTGGGATGCACATTGGCAGATCACATTTTACTTATTTTTCTATCTTTCCAGGACTGAAAAAAGTGCAATTTTGAAAAATGTTCATTTTTTATCTAGTCCACTTTTTAACCACTTCAGCTGTGGAAGATTTACCCCCCTTTATGGGGAGGCGTTTTTTTTTTTTTTTGCGATACAGCACTGCAATACTTTAACAATTGTGCGGCGCTGTACCTAAATTAAATGCTCTTTTCTTTCTTTCTCTTTCTTTCATTTCTTTTTCTTTCTTTTTTTTTTTTTTTCTTTCTTTTTTTCTTTCTTTCTTTCTTTCTTTCTTTCTTTCTTTCTTTCTTTCTTTCTTTCTCTATAAAAAAATATATATATTTTTCTTTCTGCTATATAAAAAAAATAAGTAAATAAAATGCCTTCATCAATTTAGGCCACTATGTATTCTACTACATGTTTTTGGTAAAAAAAAAACTAATGTTTATTAATGTTAATCTGATACGGGGGGAGTCCAGTTTAACCACTTGCCCACCGGGCCTATTCTGGCACTTCTCTCCATGTAAAAATCACAATTTTTTTGCTAGAAAATTAATCAGAAGCCCCAAACATTATATATTTATTTTTAGCAGACATCCTAGGGAATAAAATGGCAGTCATTGCAATACTTTTTGTCACACCGTATTTGCGCAGCGGTCTTGCAAGCGCACTTTTTTTGGGAAAAAAAAATCACTTTTTTGAATTAAAAAATAAGACAACAATAAATTTTGCCCGTTTTTTTTATATATTGTGAAAGATAATGTTACGCTGAGTAAAATGATACCCAACATGTCACGCTTAAAAATTGCGCCCGCTCGTGGCATGGCGTCAAACTTTTACCCTTAAAAATCTCGATAGGCGACGTTTAAAAAATTCTACAGGTTGCATTTTTTGAGTTACAGAAGAGGTCTAGGGCTAGAATTATTGCTCCCGCTCTAACGATCGCGCCGATACCTCACTTGTGTGGTTTGAACACAGTTTTCATATGCGGGCGCTGCTCACGTATGCGTTAGCTTCTGTGCGCGAGCTCGTCGGGACGGGGCGATTTAAAAAAAAATGTTTTTGTTTTCTTATTTTTATTTAGTTTTATAATTTTTTACACTGAAATAAAAAAATAAAAAAAATGTATCACTTTTATTCCTATTACAAGGAATGTAAACATCCCTTGTAATAGAAAAATGCATGACAGGTCCTCTTAAATATGAGATCTGGGGTCAAAAAGACTAAGGTAAAGGAAGCTATTTAGGGGAAAAAATTACCTTTACAACCCCTTTAAGGTCACCTTACAGATTTTCTGGTGAACTTACACTTAAACAATCCGATGTCATTTGCTCCATGCGTAATTTTTCCTTGTGGGTGTTTCACACTCGGGATTTTATTTTTATGTAGCAATTTTTGTAAGTTTGGCTTTTAGCAGCAATTCCTATCACAGGGAGGACATGAGAGGAAATCTCTGGTGGCTCAGTATTTGTGAACTGTCTTCATCTTCTCGCTTTCAAACCCCGAATCTCTGTTCCTGCAGAACAGTGATCTTGACCTGGCGGTGTCCTCCTCTTGGGGAACGCAAAATATAATTTTCTTAACAAGCCGCCTATTTTTAGTGTGCTTTTTTCTTAATTTTTTTTGGAATGACGTGAGAAGCAGAATATTTGCATTTTCAAAAAAGCATTACATTTTCCCTTTTTAAAGCTGGATAAATAGTCCAGGTGTGGCACTGGTCAAAGAACTGAAAGTTTTGAGGATTTAACCACTTAAGACCCGGTCCAAAATGCAGCTAAAGGACCCCGCCAGTTTTTTGCGATTCGGCACTGCGTCGCTTTAACTGACAATTGCGCGGTCGTGCGCCGTGGCTCCCAAACAAAATTGACATCCTTTTTTTTCCTACAAATAGAGCTTTCTTTTGGTGGCATTTGATCACCTCTGCGGTTTTTATTTTTTGCGCTATAAACAAAAATAGAGCGACAATTTTGAAAAAATGCAATATTTTTTACTTTTTGCTATAATAAATATCCCCAAAAAATATATAAAAAAACATTATTTTTTCCTCAGTTTTTAGGCCGATACGTATTCTTCTACATATTTTTGGTAAAAAGAATCGCAACAAGTGTTTATCGCTTGGTTTGCGCAAAATTTATAGCGTTTACAAAATAGGGGATCGTTTTTAATTTTTTTTTTTTTGTTTTTTTACTACTAATGGTGGCGATCAGCGATTTTTTTTTTTCGTGACATTATGGCGGACACTTCGGACAATTTTGACACATTTTTTGCTGTGAAAATGACAGTTGCAGTTTGGGAGTTAACCACAAGGAGGCGCTGATGGGGTTATGTGTGACCTCATGTGTGTGTACAACTGTAGGGGGGTGTGGCTGTAGGTGTGACGTCATGGATTGTGAATCTCTATAAAAGGGATGACACGATCGATGACGCCGCCGCAGTGAAGAACGGGGAAGCTGTGTTTACATACAGCTCTCCCCATTCTTCAGCTCCGGGGACCGATCGCGGCGGGACGTTCCTGTACGTACATGTGCCCAGCCGTACCATTCTGCCGACGTAAATGTGCAGGAGGCGGTCCTTAAGTGGTTAATAAAAAAAAAAAGGCAAAGTAACTTGATGACCCCATTCTGATTTTTCATCTATGGGTAAATCACCACTTCCAGGCCAAGGTACGTCATATGACGTCTTTGACTTTCAGTTGGAATATCTATCTGATGGGTGCAGCTACAGGCATCATTCAGATATCCTCTTTTTCAGCCGGCGATTCCCTACACCATAAGAATGATCATAGTGGCAGTTCAGCCGCTAGATCGTTCTTACAGGAGGGGACATCCCCTCTCGCTGCCATCTGGCGCTTCTCTGGGCTCTCTTGTGCCATCAGGGACCCGTAGAATCAATCTGCCACCGCCAGATGACAATCGTAGATATTTCCAGTAATAGGATGGTTACCAGTCATCTCTATGACCGTCGGAGGCCCGGGCGTGACGTTTTGACGTCGCATCCGGGGGCCACGCTTGTAAACAAAGACTCAATCGGTTAATAAAATGCACATTGGTAAACCCATATGGCCCATATGGCAAAACAGCCGGTCCCGGGAGTAAAGCGGGCCACTTTTGGACCCCCGATCACGTGATGACCTTATGAATGTTGGCTCTTCCCGACACGTTTCATCATAAATTATGTCTTCCCTGGCGCATTCCCAGGTAGCCGATCATTTTACTTCCAGGACTCTGCGTGATGACATCATGAACTGAACGTTGGCTCTGCCAGACACGTTTCATCATAAATGATGTCTTCCCTTGAAGCAGCCCACTTTAATCCCAGGACTCTGCATGATGACATCATGAGCACTGACTCTGTCCGACACGTTTCATCATAAATGATGTCTTCCAGGGCACATCCCCTGGAAGCGGCCCACTTTACTCCCAGGTCTCTGGATGCATGAGGACACCATGAACGATGGCTCTGTCCGACACGTTTCATCATAAATGATGTCTTCCAGGGCACAAACCCCCAGAAGCGGCCCAGTTTACTCCCAGGGCTCTGATTGCATGATGACCTCTGGCTGGTGCGTTTCATCATAAATGTCTTCTAGAGCACATCCGCAGAAGCGGCCCACTTTATCCACTAAATTACGTCTTCCCGGACACATCCCCGGAGGTGGCTTAATTTACTCCCAGGACCAGCTGGTTTCTCGTATGCGTTGTTTGGTTTTATCTTATTTATTTTTTTTTGCCTGGTCTGGTGAGTCTGGATTTCAGCTGCGACATTCAGATGGAGGGGTCAGAATTTGGCGAATGGATCCATCCTGCCTTGTATCACCGGGTCAGGCTGGTGGTGGGGGAGATTTTCTTGGCACACTTTGAACCCCTTGGTACCAATTGAGCATCATTTATACACCACGACCTACCTGAGTATTGTTACTGACCATGTCCATCCCTTTATGACTACAATGTCCCCATCTTCTGATGGCTCCTCCCAGCAGGATAATGTCACAAATCTCCAATCATCTCACCACTGAACAATGAGGTCCATGTCCTCCAATGGACTCCAAACTCACCAGATCTCAGGAAATGTGGTGGAACGGGAGATTGGCGTCACGGATGTGCAGCCGACAAATCTGCAGCAACTGTGTGATGTTATCAGGTCACTATGGAGCAAAACTCTGAGGAACGTTTCCAAAACCTTGTTGTATCTCTGCCAGAATGAAGGCCAAAGGGGGTCCAACCCGGGACTAGCAAGAGGGACCTCATAAAGTGGCCGCTGCATGCATGATGCAGAAAAGTACATAAAGTTTCCTTTACGTTCCCGCTGTAGAATCTACACTATTGGGGGCGCCGCGGCAGGTTGGAGCTATACGTAATTCTAAATGCATGCCTTTGGTTTTGGAAAGGTTTTAAAAGTGTTTCATGTTTCCAGTTTTGCATATTTTAGCATTTTCACTGTTTTTAGGCACTCAAACTTTTAAGCGGAGATGTATTTGTTATTTATGAACTCGCTACAGTTTTTATCTTTAATGTTTCATGGAAATTTCAGATATTTTATTGGTTTTTGTAGAAGACAAAATGTTGTGTTTTTCCTGAAAATAAAGATTTCTTAAAGGAAACCTGTCCTGAGTACACCCCTCACATTTGTGTAAATCTTTTTTTCTATCTTTTCATGTGACAACACTGAAGAAATGACACTTTGCTACAATGTTGTGTAGTGAGTGTACAGCTTGTATAACAGTGTACATTTGCTGTCCCCTCAAAATAACTCAACACACAGCCATTAATGTCTAAACCGCTGGCAACAAAAGTGAGGACACCCCCCTAAGTGAAAATGTCCAAATTGGGCCCAATTAGTCCTTTTCCCTCCCCGGTGTCATGTGACTTGTTAGTGTTACAAGGTCTCAAGTGTGAATGGGGAGCAGGTGTTAAATTTGGTGTCATCGCTCTCACTTTCTTACTGGTCACTGGAAGTTCAACATGGCACCTCATGGCAATGAACTCTCTGAGGATTTGAAAAAAAGAATTGTTGCTCTACATAAAGATGGCCGAGGATATAAGAAGATTGCCATTGCCAAGACCCTAAACTGAGCTGCAGCACGGTGGCCATACAGCGGTATAACAGGACGGGTTCCCCTCAGAACAGGGGTCGCCATGGTCCACCAAAGAAATTGAGGTCGCGTGCTCAGCATCATATCCAGAGGTTGGGAAATAGACGTATGAGTGCTGCCAGCATTGCTGAAGAGGTTGAAGGGGTGGGGGGTCAGCCTGTCAGTGCTCAGACCATACGCCGCACACTGCATCAAATGGGTCTGCATGGCTGTCGTCCCAGAAGGAAGCCTCTTCTAAAGATAAAGTACAAAGTCCGCAAACTGCTTGTCTTTAGAAAACTGACTAAGGACATGGATTACTGGAACCGTGTCCTGTGGTCTGATGAGACCAAGATAAAGGTATTTGGTGTCAGATGGTGTCAGGCGTGTGTGGGGGGGACCAGGTGAGGAGGACAAAGACAAGTGTGTCTACAGTCAAGCATGGTGGTGGGGGTGTCATGGTCTGGGGCTGCATGAGTGCTGGGGGGCTTCAGATCATTGAGGGAACCATGAATGCCAACATGTACTGTGACATACTGAAGCAGAGCGTGATCCCCTCCCTTCAGAGACTGGGCCGCAGGGTAGTATTCCAACATAACAACCCCAAACACACCTCCAAGATGACCACTGCCTTGCTAAAGAAGCTGAGGGTAAAGGTGATGGACTGGCCAAGCATGTCCCCAGACCTAAATCCTATTGAGCATCTGTGGGGCATCTAAACACCAATAAAAAAAAAAAAAAAACGCAGATCCAAAAAAGTTCAAGTAATTGCAAATGTAGAACTGGTAGTGGGATTCTACATTTGCAATTATTTGAACTTCTTTTTTTTTTTTTTTTTTTATCTGCGTTTTTTTTTTTTATAATTTATTGGCGTTTATATGGACAGTCTTTACACTTGTTGCGCTCTTTTTTGTACCTTTTCGTTCACAGTTGTATTAGTCACTCACAAATTTTTGGAGCTGCACTTGTAATTTTTTTATTGATAATTTATAATTTTTAATATTATTGGCGCCATTTTCCACATTTCTCTATATTCATCCGTGGGACATCCTCAAACGGAAGCTGGAGGAGCGCAAGGCCTCTAACATCCACCAGCTCTGTGATGTCATCATGGAGGAGGGGAAGAGGACTCCAGTGGCAACCTGTGAAGCTCTGGTGACCTCCATGCCCAAGAGGGATAAGGCAATGCTGGAAAATAATAGCGGCCACACAAAATATTGACACTTTGTGCCCCAGTTTGGACATTTTCACTTAGGGGTGTACTCACTTTTGTTGCCAGTGGTTTAGACATTAATGGCTGTGTGTTGAGTCAGACGTCTGACCTTTAGAGGGTGCTAACTCACAATACATATTGGCATCAATTAGAACTTTCACACAATACAGTGTTAATTAGCATCACACAATGAAATATCTTAGGAGCCAGACTTAATTAACACCTTAACAGTATGTGTCCCCACATTGAATGAATCGCTCTATTATTGACCTGTTGGGTTCAGAATTAACCACCTTTAATATTTCAAGATATCCTGCAATACATGAATCATCATTACTGCCCTATCTCATGTAATTCAAGATATCCGTTCTCAGTCATCCTATGCCCCTAGTGGACATAGGATGACCCCTAGGCACAGGAGTCATTGGTGAAGCTGAACCAGCAGTACCCTGCACCCTTTAAGAGCCTCTGGGTCCCACAAGCCATAACGTTACAGGATAATTTTAGTTTTTTTAACCCCATTATGTTACTGCCCGATTAATCGATTGCAATTTTCATAATCGATTAGTAGTTTCGGTGTATGTGTATATATATGTGTGTATATGTGTGTGTGTGTATATGTATGTATGTATGTATATGTATATATATATACCGTATTTATCTGCGTATACCGCGCACTTTTTTGCCCTGAAAATCAGGGCAAAATCGTGGGTGCTCGTTATACGCCGATACCCGCTTTCCCGCGCCGAGTTTTGAATACTGCGCCGACATATACCGAGCGCAGTACACTCGGGTATAGTCGGGCAGTCTCTGCTCCTTCCGCGCTCACGTCCTGGACGTACAGGACATCGGCGCGGGTAGCCGAGCATTGCCGACAATACACGAGTGTACTGCGCTTTGTTTATGTCGGCGCAGTATTCAAACTCGGCGCGGGAAACGAGCAGGGAGGACGCCGCAGAAGGACACACGAAGCCGCAGAAGGACGCCGGACCCGACGAAGAGGACACCCGAAGCCGCAGAAGGACGCCGGACCCGACGAGGCCGCCGATGGACGCCGCGCAAGACCCCAAAACTGTAAGTACAAAAAAAACTTTTTTTTCACAGGATTCGGGGCAACTTTAGGGGTGCGCGGTATACGCGGGAGCACGTTATACCGCGATAAATACGGTATATAGATATAAATTTTATATATATATATATATATATATATATATATATATATATATATATATATATAATATATTCAGGGGTATACACATCCCGCAGCGGCAATACTTTGATTCGCAAATTTTTACTTTTTGTTTTTATTTTTTTCTGGTGGGTGAGGTGCCTACAGCACATTTAACTCAATTGGGCACTCCGCAACTATATGCTGCTGCTGCCAGGTTAGAGCAGGCAGTGAGGAGGCGATGCTGCCGTTTGTATGCTTTCTGAAGAGTGATCCAAGCATGGATTGCTCTTCAGAGACCAAGGATAGTGTGAACAAGCCCTTATAAGTAGCCAGGGTTTGGGATGAGCCACGTATTCGTTACATTCTTGTTGTGGGTCTTGTAAGGTGTCCCCCCCTGTGGGAGAAGCACAATGAGGTCAGTAGAGGGAAGGTATGTTCTCTTCCAGATTATACAAATCTCGCACGGCCTCCTGATTAGTTCTGCCTTATCTGTAGTAAGCTGTACAAGGATTGCACTTCCATCCTGGCAGGGAGGTCGCCGGCGCAGGATTTTATTGCCGGAATGACCTTCTGTATTGATGAACTCTGTTCTAGGTTAAATAGTATTGCCCTTTCCATCCTTCCCAGAATCCCGCTCTTCCCATTGTTCTGCCCGCTTTTCTTCTTCCTAGCGCTCGGCATGACCTCATTATCATTCACTCGTCGTGGGATTCATAATTATCATTTCTGAGCGAAACAAGTTTTTCATCAAGCAAGCGCGTTCCATCTGCAATTATCTCAAGTGTTACAATAATTGCTTCATGTTCATGGGGGTTTTTATTTTTTTTTGGTCATGGAGGATTGTAAGGTTCTGATCTGGTCCGCTGCCAGGGAATGGAGGATAGGAGTCTTCAATATAGAATGGAGGGTAGGGGGCCTCTGTATAGAATGGAGGGTAGGGGGCCTCTGTATAGAATGGAGGGTAGGGGGCCTCTGTATAGAATGGAGGGTAGGGGGCCTCTGTATAGAATGGAGGGTAGGGGGCCTCTGTATAGAATGGAGGGTAGGGGGCCTCTGTATAGGATGGAGGGTAGGGGGCCTCTGTATAGGATGGAGGGTAGGGGGCCTCTGTATAGGATGGAGGGTAGGGGGCCTCTGTATAGGATGGAGGGTAGGGGGCCTCTGTATAGGATGGAGGGTAGGGGGCCTCTGTATAGGATGGAGGGTAGGGGGCCTCTGGATAGAATGGAGGGTAGGGGGCCTCTGGATAGAATGGAGGGTAGGGGGCCTCTGGATAGAATGGAGGGTAGGGGGCCTCTGGATAGAATGGAGGGTAGGGGGCCTCTGGATAGAATGGAGGGTAGGGGGCCTCTGGATAGAATGGAGGGTAGGGGGGCCTCTGGATAGAATGGAGGGCAGGGGGCCTCTGGATAGAATGGAGGGCAGGGGGCCTCTGGATAGAATGGAGGGCAGGGGGCCTCTGGATAGAATGGAGGGCAGGGGGCCTCTGGATAGAATGTAGGGCAGGGGGCCTCTGGATAGAATGTAGGGCAGGGGGCCCCTGTATAGAATGGAGGGTAGGGGGCCCCTGTATAGAATGGAGGGTAGGGGGCCCCTGTATAGAATGGAGGGTAGGGGGCCCCTGTATAGAATGGAGGGTAGGGTGCCCCTGTATAGAATGGAGGGTAGGGGGGCTCTGTATGGAATGGAGGGTAGGGGGCTTTAATATAGAATGGAGGGTAGGGGGCTTCTGTATAGAATGGAGGGTAGGGGCCCTCTGTATAGAATGGAGGGTAGGGGCCCTCTGTATAGAATGGAGGGTAGGGGCCCTCTGTATAGAATGGAGGGTAGGGGCCCTCTGTATAGAATGGAGGGTAGGGGGCCCTCTGTAAAGAATGGAGGGTAGGGGGCCCTCTGTATAGAATGGAGGGTAGGGGGCCTCAATTTCCACTCGCCTATTTGCATTTGGCGAGTGGAAATGAGCTGAGGGCGAGTGTGGAGCAGGGGCGGACTGGGCCGACAGGGTTTTTTTTTTTTTTTTTTTGTTTTTTTTTTTACAGGGCATGAGAGCGGCCCGGGGGCCAATAGACAGCACACTGATCCAATGCCGGTTCAGGAGGCGGGACTTTGACAGGGGGCAGCGTTTTATCTCCAAGCTGTGTTACAGCTGGAGAATCCCTGCTTTATGTGATCTGACCGGCATTCCTCCCGATTCCTCCCTGTTGCATTGGGCACTGATTGCCACTAAAATGCTTTGATATTATTAAAGTTGTTAAATGTTTTATGTAGAATTAAGTTACAAAAAAATAAACATTAACAGTGTAATTTTGTTTCAGGGCAGGGGTTGGGTGGGGCAACTGGTGGCGAGTAACTCTTAAGGTCTGGCTAGTAGCTCAGGATTTTAAATTTTGAGCCCTGGAATGTAGTATAAAGGGGGGGGGGGCTTGGTATGGAATGTAGTATAAGGGGGGGGGGGGCTTGGTATAGAATGGAGTATAAGGGGGGGCTTGGTATAGAATGGAGTATAAGGGGGGGGCTTGGTATAGAATGGAGTATAAGGGGGGGGGGCCTTGGTATAGAATGGAGTATAAGGGGGGCCACCTCAGTCTAGAATGGGGGGTGCCTCGGTCTAGAATGGAGTATGTGGGGATGGTCTCAGTCTTGAATGGAGTATGGGGGGGGGGTGGGCCTCAGTCTAGAATGGAGTATGTGGGGGATGCCTCAGTGTAGTATGTGGGGGAGGCCTCTGTCTCAGTCTAGAATGGAGTATGGGGATCTCGGTCTAGAATGGAGCACGGGGGGGGGGCACCCTCAGTCTAGAATGGAGCACAGGGGGGGGGGCACCCTCAGTCTAGAATGGAGCACAGGGGGGGGGCACCCTCAGTCTAGAATGGAGCACAGGGGGGGGCACCCTCAGTCTAGAATGGAGCACAGGGGGGGGCACCCTCAGTCTAGAATGGAGCACAGGGGGGTCACCCTCAGTCTAGAATGGAGCACGGTGGGGGCACCCTCAGTCTAGAATGGAGCACGGGGGGGGGTCACCCTCAGTCTAGAATGGAGCACCCTCAGTCTAGAATGGAGCACGGGGGGGCACCCTCAGTCTAGAATGGAGCACCCTCAGTCTAGAATGGAGCACGGGAGGGGGGGCTCAGTCTAGAATGGATCACGGGGTGGTACCCTCAGTCTAGAATGGATCACGGGATGGTACCCTCAGCCTAGAATGGAGCACGGGGTGGTACCCTCAGCCTAGAATGGAGCATGGGGTGGTACCCTCAGTCTAGAATGGAGCACGGGGGTGGGGGGCTCAGTCTAGAATGGAGCACGGGGTGGTACCCTCAGCCTAGAATGGAGCACGGGGGGTGGGGGGCCTCAATATAGGTAACAGCCTCCCAGCTTTCCCGGGATAAAGTCATGCCCATCCTCAATGTCGTCCTTGCACCAAGTCCGGCACTTTTATGATTCTTTTGTTCTTTTGTGACTTAGACTTTCTGCAGCCTGCTAAAGACCGTCCAGAAACGTCTGCGGTTCTTGCAAGGAGACTGGTGATTAGTGCCTTGGGAGTGCGGAGTACCCAGAGCCGGGCTGAAAGGGAGGCAGAACGCAAGAAGCTACAGGAAGCCAAAGGTGAGAGGAAGCAATTAGATTGTAGACTCTTCTGTTCTCCAGATTTCTTGTCTTTAACAGCTGCCGAGTCTGTCAAACTGCATTAAGTGGCACAATCTTCACGCCGCATATGCACACGCCACTTATCGCTCCTCCGCTGGCTGGAGATGAGCGCGGCTTTTGATCGGAACGCAATTGTTTTCTACGTCCCGCTAATATTATGAGGGGGGGGGGGGGATTTATCATAATTGTATATCATTTGTGCTGCTGTTCGAAGGAATATGGCCTTTGCAACCATTTAATTATCTATTGTATATGTCAGCGTTTTGCTATATTTAAATAAATGGAGCAAACAATCTAGATGTCTTCTGCAGGTAATCCGGTGCCTGCATTCATTTTCATTAGCAGTAGAAATTATTTACAGACACGGGGTGTGGACGTTTAAAAAAATAAAATAAAAAATGGTCCAAGGGACTAAATCGGGCCATGTTGCCGCTGATGGGGTAAAATCTTGTAGTGGCCCACAAGCCATGGTTCTGAGGACCCTTGGCCTAAGAGATCACTGTCATCCACAGTGATGAACCCGAGCAACAGTTGTTTGTGATCAAAGTGTCCTCAATCACAGTTTGTAGTAAGGTCCCCAATCCATTCTGTTGGCAGCCTCCCTAATCCCCCCCCCCCCCCCTTTCGTACAGTTGGCTAATGGGAAGTTTTAGCTATAGAAGAGAGAGACTGAAGGTAAACGGCTTCTGAGGTTCTTTTTCTTTGGCAAAGCCGTAATGCTCTGTGAATCCTGTGTCATTAAAGCGGATGTGCCAGTATAAAAAAATATTAAAAGCCAGCAGCTACAAATACTGCAGCTGCTGACTTTTAATATTAGGACACTTGCCTGTCCTGGAGTCCAGCGCCGTCCGCAGCAGAGGACGAGCGATCGCTCGTCTCCCTGCTGCTCCCCCCGCCATCCTCAGTGAGGGAACCAGGAAGTGAAGCGCTCCGGCTTCACTACCCGGTTCCCTACGGCGAATGCGCGAGTCGCGCTGCGCCCGCCGATTGGCTCACACGCTGTGTGCTGGGAGCCGAGTGTTCCCAACACACAACGGGCGACAGACGGGAAGTCAGAAAAACCCGTCTTTTGCCCGTAGCGTGTGGCCGGAAGTGGGTGCAAATACCTGTCTTTAGACAGGTATCTGCACCCCCCTCCCCCCTGAAAGGTGTCAAATGTGACACCGGAGGGGGGGCGGGTGCCGATCAGCGGGACTCCACTTTAGGGTGGAGCTCCACTTTAAATTCCAACATGGCTACATGTACACTATATTGTCAAAAGTATTGAGACACCAGCATTTATGCGCATATGAACTTTAGGCCCCTTCCACGCGAGGCGGATCTGTTGCAGCGGAGTCCGCCAGCTCAGAAGGAGATCTTTGTTGATCTCCGCTGAGCCGGCGGATGACGGGGTCCGTCTCTGCTCACTGAGCAGGGAGGGGCCTGTCGAGCGCCACTGGTGCCTATGGAGAGGTCGGACCAAAACTGACAGCATGTTCATTTTTATCAGATCTCATTCGATCCGCCAGGACGGGTGGCGAACGCATCGCCATGCGTCTGAATTTAGCGGATCGGAGCAGATCTAATGTCAGTGGACATGTCACTGCTGACATGCGTCGCTCCATAGGCCTGCATGGAGTGTTCAGGTCCGCCTAAAAAACTGACAGGTGGACCTAAACAGTCCACCCGTGTGAAAGGGGCCTATATGGCATCCCAGTCTTGGTCCATAGGGTTCAATATTGAGTTGGCTAAGAACAGGAAACTGAGGATACAATTGGCACAGGATCACCAAAATTGGACAATAGAAGATTGGAAAAACGTTGCCTGGTCTGATGAGTCTGGACTTCAGCTGCGACATTCAGATGGTAAGGTCAGAATTTGGCGCATGGGTCCATCCTGCCTTGTATCACCGGTTCAGGCTGATGGTGGGGGGGGGGGGGGGGGTACTTGGCACACTTTTGGGCCCCTTAGTACCAATTGAGCATGGTTTATACACCACGGCCTACCTGAGTATTGTTGGTGACCATGTCCATCCCTTTATGACTACAGTGTCCCCATCTTCTGATGGCTCCTCCCAGCAGGATAATGCCACCATGTCACAAAGCTCCAATCATCTCACCACTGGACAATGAGGTCCCTGTCCTCCAATGGCCTCCACACTCACCAGATCTAATCCAATAGAACACCTTCGGGAGATTGGCATCATGGATGAGCAGCCAACAAATCTGCAGCAATTGTGTGATGTTATGTCACTATGGACAATGAGGTCACTGTACTCCAATGGCCTCCACACTCACCAGATCTCCATCCAATAGAACACCTTTAAATGGAACGGGAGATTGGCATCATGGATGTGCAGCCGACAAATCTACAGCAACTGTGTGTGATGTTATGTCACTATGGACCATGGACAATGAGGTCACTGTGGACCATGGACAATGAGGACACCATGGACAATGAGGTCACTATGGACCACGGACAATGAGGTCACTGTGGACCATGGACAATGAGGTCACTGTACTCCAATGGGCACCATAATCACCACATCTCATCCAATAGAACACCTTGTTGGGATGTTCTGGAACGGGAGATTGGCATCATGGATGAGCAGCCGACAAATCTGCAGCAACTGTGTGATGTTATCGGGTCACTATGGGGGAAAATCTCTGAGGAACGTTTCCAACACCTCGTTGTATCTCTGCCACCGAGAATGAAGGCCAAAGGGGGTCCAACCCGGTAAAAAAGTGTCCGGTGAGTGTATGTCTGTCATGCTGGGCTGGCATTGGTTTCAGCCATTTCAATTGACTATTTGCTGTGAGGGATCGCTCTTTGTCTCATCAAATAACGCCATGTGTTTGGATGTGAGGGTGAACTCCAGACTACGTCTGTCGCGGCGTTGTGTGAAATCGGAGGCGCGGCACGCTTTGTGCTCTTGTCCTGGCTTTGCTCTGCCACTGCGATGAACTTTGTCACTGCGATGGTGACTGGTGCTGACAAGCTGTGAATCCTTGGCGGGACGCGCTCTTCTGAGAGCCATCGTAAAGGAAATACGGCTCTCCGGTGAATTCATTTAGGATGCAACATGTTTGTTGATTAATATTTAGTGAGGTAGAACAAAGCCGTTGTCATGTCTAACAGATGCTCCGACTAATGTTCTTCCCAGGTGATTACATGCATCTGTTCCTTTATTTTCCCTGATAGTGTCCTCCATAGATGAGACCTTTCTAGAGATGATGCGCTTTTTTTGTTTTTAACCACTTAAGGACCGCCTCCTGCACATATACTTCTGCAGAATGGCACGGCTGGGCACAATCACGTACAGGTACGTCGCCTTTAAGTGCCCAGCCGGGCGCCCGCGACCCGTTCTGAAGCTCCGTGATTCGCGGACCTGATCGCCGCTGGAGTCCCGCGATCGGTCCCCGGAGCTGAAAGTGGAGGTTCACCCTATAAAAAAATTCTAACACTACATGCAGCCCAGTTCTGCATATACAATGACACTGACCGTCTTTTTTTTTTTTTTTTTTGCTGTAGAATTCACTGCGGCTTCCGGGTAGGGAATCCCGCGGGAGTGGGCGTTTCTATTGACATGCCAATTGATTGACATGCTAAACGACGGCGCACACAGCGCGTCACGACTTCCCGAAGGAAGCTCGGCTCGGCTCTATTCGGCGCCTGCGCACCGGCACCGAATAGAGCCGAGCCGACCCGAGCTTCTTTCGGGAAGTCATGACGCGCTGTGTGCGCCGTCGTTTAGCATGTCAATCAATTGGCATGTCAATAGGAACGCCCACTCCCGCCGGATTCCCTACCCGGAAGCCGCGGTGAATTCCACGGCTAAACGCTATCTACGGGGAAAAAAAAAAAAGGTCAGTGTCATTTTATATGCAGAACTGGGCTGGATGTAGTGTTAGAAATTTTTTATAGGGTGAACCTCCACTTGAAGAACGGGGAGAGCTGTATGTAAACACCGCTTCCCCGTTCTTCACTGTGGCGCTGTCATTGATTGTGTTTCCCTATAAAAGGGAACACACGATCAATGACGTCACACCTACAGCCACACCCCCCTACAGTTAGAAACACAAATGAGGTCACAATTAACCCCTTGGTTAACTCCCAAACTGCAATTGTAATTTTCACAGTAATCCATGCATTTTTAATGCATTTTTTGCTGTGAAAATTACAATGGTCCCAAAAATGTGTCAAAATTGTCCGATGTGTCCGCCATAATGCCGCAGTCACGAAAACATTTGCTGATCGCCACCATTAGTAGTAAAAAAAAAAAAAAAGAATTAATAAAAATGCAATAAAACTATCCCCTATTTTGTAGACGCTATAAATTTTGCGCAAACCAATCGATAAACGCTTATGCCGATTTTATTTTTAATTTTTTTTACCAAAAATATGTAGAAGAATACGTATCGGCCTAAACTGAGGAGAAAATTTTTTTTTTTTATATATTTTTTGGGGGATATTTATCATAGCAAAAAGTAAAAAATATAGCTTTTTTTCAAAATTGTCGCTCTATTTTTGTATATAGCGCAAAAACTAAAAACCGCAGAGGCGATCAAATACCACCAAAAGAAAGCTCTATTTGTGGAAAAAAAAGGACGCCAATTTTGTTTGGGAGCCATGTCGCACGACCGCGCAATTGTCGGTTAAAGCGACGCAGTACCGAATCGCAAAAACTGGCCAGGTCCTTTACCTGCGTAATGGTCCGGGTCTTAAGTGGTTTATTGTGTATCTCTAAGTTAAGATGCACTTTAGGATTCCCCCTGCAGTCTGTCCTTTTAATTGCTAAGCTTTCTGTTATGCAAATATTTATGAAGATTTTCTTGATAATCAAGATTACCAGAAGATAACAATTTGTATCAATAACACAGTGGAAGCCAGTTATACGTTAATTGGTGAATTAAGAGTCCTTCAGTGGAAGACGCTGATGTAAATGGTTTGGTGTGCAGTATAGTAACTTGGTGTTTAATAAATACAGGAAAATTAAAGAGATGCAATCTTGCGAGTTAACTTTAACCACTTACATACCAGGCACTTACGCACCTTCCTGCCCAGGCCAGCTTTCAGCACTGTCGCACTTTGAATGACAATTACGCGGTCGTGCTACACTGTACCCAAACATTTTTTTTTATAATTTTGTTCCCACAAATATAGCTTTCTTTTGGTGGTATTTGATCACCTCTGCGATTTAATTTTTATTTTTATTTTTTTCTGTCAATTGTTTTGGGTAAATAAGTACGTTTTCTACTTCGATTACGGGCGCCGATGAGGCGGCACTGATGGGCACTCATAGGTGGCACTGATGGGCACTCATAGGTGGCACTCATAGGTGGCACTGGGCACTCATGGGCGATACTTATGGGTGGCACTGATGGGTACTGATAGGTGGGCACTGGGTATGGATGGGCACTAAGGGGTGGCACTGATGGCATTGCTGGGCATCACTTGTTTATGCCAGTCTCATGTTGCCAGTCAGTGCCCCATGGGCACTGATTGCCATCTATTTTTTTTATTTATTTATTTTTTATACCGCCCTTCCCTATTGGTCCAGTGTGGGTTTTTCTGGTGGTCCAGTGTTGGCATCCGAGTGGAGGCTGCACTGATAAACAATCAGCGCGAACCCCCCTGTCAGGAGAGTCGCCGATCGGTCAGACGCAAGTGAGGAAGAGCCGTTGATCAACGGCTCTTCCTGTTTGCATCGTGATCAGCCGTGATTGGACACGGCTGATCACGTGGTAAAGAGCCTCCGCCGGAGGGTCTTCATCAAAATTCGGAGATTCAGGATGTCAGATTGACACCCTGCATCACCGATCGCCGCGCGCCGGCATGTAATCCTGCAGGACGTCAATAGACGTCCAGTCAGGATTTCACAACCACTTCCCGGACGTCAATTGTCTATTGACCGGGCGGGAAGTGGTTAATGGCATCCCGGTCTTGGTCCATAGAGTTCAATATTGAGTGGCCCCGCCCTTTACAGGTATAACCACTTCAACTCTTCTGGGAAGTCTATGGCAGTGGTCATCAACCCTGTCCTCAGGGCCCACTAACAGGCCAGATTTTATGTCTTGCATTGAGGAGATGAAGACTAGAATACTGCAATCACTGAGCAGCAAATGATATTAGCTGTGATGTATTTCAGTTATCTTGCAAACCTGGCCTGTTGGTGGGCCCTGAGGACAGGGTTGATGACCACTGGTCTATGGTAATGTTTGACCATTCTTCCAGAAGTGCGATTGTGAGGTAATTTGGACTAGAAGGCCTGGCTCGCAGTCTCCTCTCTAATTAATCCCAAAGGTGTTCTATTGGCTTGAGGTCAGAACTCTGCAGGCTGTCAAGTTCCTCCACCCCAAACTCGCTCATCCATGTCTTTATGGACCTTGCTTTGTGCTCTGGTCCAAATCGTTTGGTGGTGGGAGATTATGGTGGGAGCATTAATTTGTCCAAAATGTCTTGGTATGGCCATTCTACTCAAGTGGAAATCACCTGCTTCCCCAAGCATAGCGTTCTTGAAGGGGCTTGTGAATTCCATGATGCCCTACTACAAGGCGACGTACCTGTAACGGTCACCACCGTTTACGACCTTCCATCACATCCAAGACAGCTTATCGACACTCCAACCAACAGGACCCGATCCATCCCATTTTCCCAGAATCAAGACGAGACACGCAGCTCTGTACTTGTTTCACAATGAAGACATCTTTAATGGTTCACTCTTAGATTTCATACAGTTTTCAAGGCACAGGAACAATCAAACTCTCCACCCACACCCTGGGAGGGCTTCAATACACTTTCAGATGGCTAATTGCTAAACATTCTAGACATGTCGGCGCCGGCCTATAATTATCATGATCTAATCACTGCACATTCCTTCGTTAACAGAACTCAAACACAACACCATCACACAATGATCTCTTCTTAATCCACATCCCTAGACCCACATCATCCGCCATGGGAGACCTGGTCATGTACCCATCCTGCTGGTCGGTGGGAGTAGCTACTGGTCTCAAAACCTGACCCCTTGACTGTGGCAGGCTGCCTTTTGCTTGCTTATTATACAGGATTTATATAGCGCCAACAGTTTGCGCAGCGCTCTACAACATCAGGGAAGACAGTACAGATACAATTCAATACAGGAGGGATCAGAGGGCCCTGCTTGTTGGAGCTTACAGTCTAGAAGGGAGGGTCAAGTGGAACAAAGGGTAGTAGCTGTGGGTGGATGATTAGATGGATAAAATGAAGAGGAGGCTTTTCAGGGATCCTCTAAAAGCTAATAGAGAAGAAGATAGACAGACAGATTGGGGTAAGGAGTTCCATAGGCTTGGAGAGACTCTGGAAAAGTCCTAGAGACGAGCATGGGAGGAGGTGATGAGAGAGCTAGCAGTTTGTGATCCCCATTGATTACATAAGTGCATTGCATCATAAAAGTCAACGTTTTATTGACGACATTCTTAAGAATGAACTAAATCATAACATATGAAGTGCAGATACCGTTATCTGCTGTTACAGTGCATACTGCAGACAAGCTGGATCTAAAGAGCGGTGTTTACGTTGACCTCGACCTTCAATTTTAGATGTAATAGGCAATTTTTAAAACTATCCCTGCATGTATTACAATGACCATATTGTTTCAAATGGGCTGCTATCCATATAGAGTGCATATAATGATCATCCTTTGAATGGACTGTTCTATCTCTTTTTGGTAGCATAACTCTGAGAGCATAAAACCTGCAGTAAAAATTGCTTTGCATTTAATTTTGTAATTATTTTTGTTTTCAGCGCGGCGGCATCTAGAAACAAAACAGCGTGAGGACGCCTGGGAAGGGAAGTGATGGCACCGCTCTTGGATCACAGCATCTCGAAAAAAATGGACATTGGGTTTTAAATCCTTTTTACTTTTCGGGAAAAACAGTGAAACTGTATAAATCCTTCTTTTTTTTTTTTTTTTTTTTTTAATCAAAATTGACATTGTAAGTGTGTAAGATATTGCAGTCTAACAATAGACACCACTCTTGGGGGGGGGGGGGGGCAGGCTTTGTTCTATGGATTTTATTTGTGATTTTTGCTTCATGCCAAAGCCTTACTATTGAAACGTTAATTTTACATTTGTAACTATTACTTTTACATTTGTAACTTTTACTTTTACATTTGTAATTTTGAAAGGTCAACCTGCCTGAAGCTTATATTTCAGTGAGTTAAAACTGAACTCCGGGACAAAAAATAAATAAATATCTATACATTTTACAGTGCTGGTGAGCTGTCGGTACCCAGGCATTCAATATAGCTGTCGGTACCCAAGGCATTCAATATAGCTGTCGGTACCCAAGGCATTCAATATAGCTGTCGGTACCCAGGCATTCAATATAGCTGTCGGTACCCAGGCATTCAATATAGCTGTCGGTACCCAGGCATTCAATATAGCTGTCGGTACCCAGGCATTCAATATAGCTGTCGGTACCCAAGGCATTCAATATAGCTGTTGGTACCCAGGCATTCAATATAGCTGTCGGTACCCAGGCATTCAATATAGCTGTCGGTACCCAGGCATTCAATATAGCTGTCGGTACCCAGGCATTCAATATAGCTGTCGGTACCCAGGCATTCAATATAGCTGTCGGTACCCAGGCATTCAATATAGCTGTCGGTACCCAGGCATTCAATATAGTTGTCAGGGAATTTGAAATCCCCACTCTATCCCCTCTTCTTCTCTTTTTGAAGTGCTTCTGGGATGGAGCATTCTGATTGGTCAGACCCTAAGGACACCATCCCTACAGTGACACACGGAGGTGGAAACTTTATGCTTTGGGGCCATTTCTCTGCTAAAGGTACAGGCCGACTTTGCCACATTGAGCGGCCAATGGACAGGGCCCTGTATTGTAAAATCTTTGATGAGAACCTCCTTCCCTCAGCCAGAACAAGTGGAGGTGTGTCAGACGGGTCTTCCAGCATGACAATGACCTGAAACATACTGCCATGGCAACAAAGGAGTGGCTCAAGAATAAGCATATTAAGGTCATGGAGTGGCCTAGCCAGTCTCCAGACCTTAATCCTATAGAAATTTATGGAGGGAGCTGAAACTTCGAGTTGCCAAGTGTCGGCAAAGAAATCTTAAGGATTTAGAGAAGATCTGTAAAGAAGAGAGGACCAAAATCCCTCCTGAGATGTGTGCAAACCTGGTTATTTTACTCCTTGAATTGCAACTCAATTTATAACAACATTTGTATCGTTTTTTTTCTGGATTTTTGGTTGATATTCTGTCTCTCTATCATTTAAAATACACCTCTGGTGCAAAGAAATGAAGGGTCTATCATTTTTAAGTGGGTAAAACCTGCAAAATCTGCATCCCCACTGTATATAAGGAATGTTTGAGGATAGACCCCATGGCAGTGGAGATGGTGGCCAAGCTGTCCATCCTTCATTACAAGTCACAGGTCAGAAGTGTGCGGCCTTGACATGTCTGCTCCCATGTTTTGTATCCTGACCGGTTTCCTTTTTTATTCTAGAACTGGAAGTGGAATGATTTTTTTTTTTATATTCCGGTTTTGTTGCCTCGTGTTTTTGATTGAGATCTATAATGTGTATACGGAATCGGCTGCAAAGGTCTAGGAGTTTCAATCTGGGCCCGGGCGACGGAGAAGCTGAGCTTTCTTCCTAATGTTCCCATAAAATGTGTTTATAGTGGAAGGTCTGGTGTAACATTCAAGTGATAAATTACTGACTTTCGAAAGAAGGACTTAATTATCATGAGGAAAATCACTGGAGTGAAAATAGTTCTTCATTCAGGACTGAACCCGGCACCCGCTACGTGACGCGCGCCTGACCTAAAGCAATAAGTTCAGCCGCTCATTTCTCTCCATTGCTTTTATACGCGTGAAATAACCTTTCCGATGAAACATTTCATGACGGGTTTGGCTGTGTGAGTACCGCGGGACAATTAGACCTGAAATGGAAAGTTGATCTTTCGGCTTTCACAAATGAATTGAATGTATAATGTATGGGGGGGGGCACTGGGGCGCACGGGGGGGAACTTGTCACCTATTTGCATTTCTTCGTTTTTCCTAATGCCTTGATGAAAGGTGCCTACAAATTGGCTCCCTCTGATGTGATAATTTTTCCCCCGGGATCCTGTAACTCAGAAGCTTGTTTTACGAAGAGCTCTCTGTATCTCTGCTGACCACATAACATGACCCCCGAGACGTTTCCAGAGATCAGACCCTCCCCGAAAGGAGAAAGGAAAAAAAATAACTACTTATGTGTTCTCCTGGCTTTCTCACACACACACTAAAGCCAGGGGTCTTCAAACTACGGCCCTCCAGTTGTTCAGGAACTACAATTCCCATCATGCCTAGTAGGGACCGATGCCGAGTATTTGCGGGAGTACTTGTACTCCCGCAAATACCCCCGATGCCTAAATAGAATACTTGCCCCCCCCTCCCCGCCGCCGCCGTATATCGCAAATCCGCCGCTGCCGAGTTAATCACCGTGCGGCGAACATTACAGGCACCTTTTAGTTTGAATAGCTGTTTTGCCCGCCGTGTATAGACACTCCCCCTTGGACGGATCTGTCAAATCCCGAGCAAGGGGGAGTGTCCTCTACAGGGCGTGGCAGGGAAAACAGCTATTCAAACAAAAGCTGCCTGTAATGTTCGCCGCACGGTGATTAACGCGGCGGTGGCATCATCATTAGGTATGGGGGACATGGCTGCATATATATGGGGGGACATGGCTGCGTATATGTGGGGGGACATGGCTGCGTATATGTGGGGGGACATGGCTGCGTATATGTGGGGGGACATGGCTGCGTATATGTGGGGGGACATGGCTGCGTATATGTGGGGGGACATGGCTGCGTATATGGGGGGGACATGGCTGCGTATATGGGGGGTCATGGCTGCGTATATGGGGGGGACATGGCTGCATATATGGGGGGTCATGGCTGCATATATGGGGGGGTCATGGCTGCATATATGTGGGGGTTATGGCTGCATTTGTGGGGGGGTTATGGCTGCATTTGTGGGGGGGTTATGGCTGCATTTGTGGGGGGGACATGGCTGCATTTGTGGGGGGGACATGGCTGCATTTGGGGACACATTTAAAAAAAAGTATCGGTATTCGGTATCGGCGAGTACATAAAAAAAAGTATCGGTACTTGTACTCGGTCCTAAAAAAAAGTGATATCGGGACAACCCTAATGCCTAGTCATATCTGTGAATGTCAGCAGGGCCGCTGATAGGGAGGGACCACCAGCCCTCCTGTAGGGGGCCCGGGCAAACAGGGGGGCCCGGACAGCAGAGGGAATCTTTGTAGTGGGATGGAGGGACAATTTCAGAATTGCTTCCCGTTCTGCCTGCTTCTGATCCCCCTCTGTGCCCCATGTCACTGTTATGCCCCCCATGGCACTGCTGGCTTACATTTTAATACATTTTAACATTCTTTAAAAAATGATATTAACAAAAAAGTTTAAAGATTTTTTCAAAACTTTAAAAAAGAGCTACCGTATTTATCGGGGTATTGTTTTGAAAAAAAAAAAAAAAAAATATATATATATAATATATTTATATAAAAAATTTAACTGGGCCTGGAGGTCCCCAGGGCAACCCAGCCCCCCACCCCCTTTTCTCAATTCACGCCCCCCCCCCCTCGCTTCTTAACTAGCGACGTCAAACCCCCCCCCCCCCCCCGGTTCTCTGCTCCGGGGGGCCCATGCCTGAAGCTGTGTAAGGGGCCCTATAATTTCCTGATGGCGGCCCTGCGCTGATGCAACACAAAATAGAGCGACAAATAGAGCCACAAGCCGCTGGCAAACATGGAGTTCGCGGGGCACGGTCATGTAGAGTGCGGTGGGCGCGCTCAGCCCCCCGCATGGCTTCTTTACAGGTATGCCCAATTGCCCACCGCTGCTATTCTGCCGACCGTATATCGGCGTGCAGTTTTTGGCAAGTGGTAAAAAAAAAAAAAATCCTACCCAAAATATACTGACCATAAACTTTGACCCTAACCTTGACCTTTTGACCCGTACTTGACCCAAACACTAACCCTGGCACTGACCTTGATCTAGCTATATTTTTTTTTCTCTAATCTTTATCCTCCCATCTCTTCTCTCTCTCTCTCCAATGAGAGAGAGCTACATTGTATCTTTCCTCTCCATTTACAGAGAGAGAAACACAGGGGGGCGGGCTTCACAGTAACTGATCACCGCGGTAGCCAATTGGAGGCTACCCCAGCGACCAGGTGACCTGGAACTGGGCGTTCCGGGTACCGATCGTTCGTACAAGACCCGGGGGCTCTCAGTGAGACCTCGGGCTCCGTGCAGGAAGTGCGCTGTGTGCGGGGCGCTGCCCACGCAAAGTTAGATGACGCATATAAGCGCCCCCACTAAAAGCCCAGCGCAGTGAGACTGTCGGCATGAAGGGGTTAAAATATATGTCTCGAGGAGGAAGAAACGACTGATAATGTCAGAGAATATTAAAAATGCATATTATGTAAATATAGTTCAGCGCAAAATGTGGGAACTGAGCCATGAAATCCGGAGAAAAGGAAAATGAAGCCGATCACACAAGCCGATCACTTTTCAAACTATTGTAATTCAGTTGCTGCGGCAAACGCACTTTTGTGGTCGCCATTTTTTATTTTCTTGGTTGTGTTTTTTTTTGTTTTTTTTATGCAAATTATGTTTCCTGGACATGTAAATGATACATCTCATATTTCTACATATAGATTTGTATTTTTTTTTTGTGTGTGACGAAAGTCCTGTCATTGGATAATAGAGGTGAAATGTTTCATGTGATGTTTTATTATTAATATATATTATTTTTTTAAGTCTGGTTTTTAAATGCAAACCTTTCATTTTGTGTTATTTTTGTATAGATAATGTTGAACTTTTGTTGAATGTAGTCGATCTTTCTATGAACCTGTGCTTTTGTTTTGCTCTCCAGGCAGATAGAAAAGGCGCACGTTGGTGCAGCTCTTGTATTTATTAACACGTCATTAAATGTATTTTTTTCAAATGCAAGCAGTGCAAGTATCTGAATTTTGTCTTGAATTGGAATCTTAACCACTTAAGACCCGGACCTTTTAGGCAGGTAAAGGACCCGGGCAGTTTTTGCGATTTGGCACTGCGTCGCTTTAACTGACAATTGCGCAGTCGTGCGAAGTGGCTCCCAAACAAAATTGGCGTCCTTTTTTCCCCACAAATAGAGCTTTCTTTTGGTGGTATTTGATCACCTCTGCGGTTTTTATTTTTTGCGCTATAAAAAAAAATAGAGCGACAGTTTTGAAAAAAATTCAATATTTTTTACTTTTTGCTATAATAAATATCCCCCAAAAATGTATATATTAAAAAAAAAATGTTTCCTCAGTTTAGGCCGATACGTATTCTTCTACCTATTTTTGGTAAAAAAAATCGCAATAAGCGTTTATCTTTTTGCGCAAAATTTATAACGTTTACAAAATAGGGGATAGTTTTATTGCATTTTTATTAATAATTTTTTTTTTAATACTAATGACGGCCATCAGCGATTATTTTTTTGTGACTGCGACATTATGGCGGACACTTCGGACAATTTTGACACATTTTTGGGACCATTGTCATTTTCACAGCAAAAAAATGCATTGTTTACTGTGAAAATGACAATTGCAGTTTGGGAGTTAACCACAGGGGGGCACTGGAGGGGTTATGTGTGACCTAATCTGTGTTTCTAACTGTAGGGGGGTGTGGCTGTAGGTGTGACGTCATTGATTGTGGTTCCCTATAAAAGGGAACACACGATCGATGACGGCGCCACAGTGAAGAACGGGCAAGCTGTGTTTACACACACCTCTCTCCGTTCTTCAGCTCCGGGGACCGATCGCGGGACTCCAGCGGCGATCGGGTCCGCAGGTCCCGCGGTCACGGAGCTTCGGACCAGGGCCTGCGACCCACGGCTGGGCACTTAAAGAGGCCGTACCTGTACGTGCTTGTGCCCAGCCGTGCCATTCTGCCAACGTATATGTGCAGGAGGCGGTCCTTAAGTGGTTAAAGGAACCCATTTAGAAAATAAAAAAACAAACCTTTACAACCCCTTTAAGTGTGTTCCCTGGCAGAAATCAATCGAATGACACAGCGGGGCTGTGTCCGGTATTGTATGTGGCCTACTGATCAGCGTAATTTTTCGCCTGTACGTTGCTTTGAATTTGCTGCCATGCGGGCACGCATGCACCTGTGCCGCGGGACCCGCGCACTCGATGTCTGCCGGTGTCCTGCGATCGTGTCGCAGAGCGGGGGGCCTATGTAAACAAGGCATATCCCTGTTCTGCCTAGTGACAGGACAGGGATCTACTGCTCCCTATGATCGGGAGCAGTAATCACTGTCATGTCAATGGTAGCCCCCCCCCCCACAGTTAGAATCACTCCCTAGGACACACTTAACCCCTTCCTCACCCCCTAGTGGTTAGCCCCTTCCCTGTCATTTTCACAGTAATTGGTGCATTTTTATAGCGCTGATCGCTGTATAAATGACAATGGTCCCAAACCAGTGTCAAATGTGTCCGCCGTAATGTCCCAGTCATGATAAAAATCGCTGATCGCCGCCATTATTAATAAAAATGCCATAAAACTATCCCCTATTTTGTAGACTATATAACTTTTGCAAAAACCAACGCTTATTGCGATTTTATTTATTTTATTTTTTTTATTTTTTTTAACCAATAATATGTAGAAGAATACGTATCGGCCTAAACTGAGAAAAAAAAAAATATTATTATTTTATTTGTTGGGGATATTTTTATTATAGCAAAAAGTAAAAAAAAAAACAATATTGTTTACTTTTTGCTATAATAAAAATATCCCCAAAAAATATAATACAAAAAAAAAAAAAAAAAAATTCTCAGTTTAGGCCGATACGTATTCTTCTACATATTATTGGTTAAAAAAAAAAAAAAAAGCAATATTGTTTAATAGCACAAAAAATTAAAACCGCAGAGGTGATCAAATACCACCAAAAGAAAGCTCTATTTGTGGAGAAAAAAGGACGCCAATTTTGTTTGGAAGCCACGTCGCACGACCGCGCAATTGTCAGTTAAAGTGACGCAGTGCTGAATCGCAAAAAGTGCTTTGGTCAGGAAGGGGGGTAAATACTTCCGGGGGCTGAAGTGGTTAAATATGAGACGATAACAATTAACTTTGGAAAAAATAAAATATAAAATGTGATGTTATTTATCATGAGTACAGAATGGGGAAGCTGTGTACAGTAAAACCTTTGAGAGCGTTTTGAAAGACAAGCAAAATGTTTTAATACATTTTGCCTTGATATACAAGCGATGTCTTGATATAAGAGTAGCGTCATGTCACACCTGAGTATAAAAGAGAAGAGAGGAGCCTCTAAGTGTAGAAATATGGTTCCATATAATGAAGGTACAACATTTAGTAACTTATTGCTGCACTTAGAGGCGCCTCTCTTCTCTTTTATACCCTGTAAAAAAAATGCTTTGATATACAAGTGCTTTGCATTACAAGCATGTTTCTGGAACCAATTATGCTCACAAACCGAGGTTTTACTGTATTGTCTTGTGGGTGTTAAAGTGGAGGTTCACCCTATAAAAAATGTGTAACACTATATCCAGCACCGTGCTGTATATAAAATGACACTGACCTTTATTTATTTTTTTGCCGTAGATATCGTTTAGCTGTGGAATTCACCGCGGCTTCCGGGTAGGGAATCCCGCGGGAGTTGGCGTTCCTTTTGTCATGCCAATTGATCGACATGCTAACCGACGGCGCACACAGCGCGTCACGACTTCCCGAAGGAAGCTCGGGTCTTCTCGGCTCTATTCGGCGCCTGCGCACCGCCGCCGAATAGAGCTGACCCGAGCTTTCGGGAAGTCGTGACGCGATGTGTGCGCCGTCGTTTAGCATGTCGATCAATTGGCATGACAATAGGAACGCCCACTCCCGCGGGATTCCCTACCCGGAAGCCGCGGTGAATTCCACAGCTAAACGATATCTACGGCAAAAAAAAAAATAAAGGTCAGTGTCCTTTTATATGTAGCACGGTGCTGGATATAGTGTTACAAATTTTTTATAGGGTGAACCTCCACTTTAATGAGCCCCTAATCCCCCCCCCCCTATACACCAGATAATAAGACCTAATAATCTGCAATTATGACATTACAGGTCATTTATGTTTAGTGATGTTATTGTGCCTCTCTGTATTTCCACCATAACATGTATTATTCATCGTTATTGAAATAATCCTTCATCAGAATCGGTTTACGTTCATCCCCCTCCCCCAACAATAATTTCCTCTAATATGACTTCTGTGAATTTAGGCAGGTTGTCTGTGTGCCCCCCCCCCCATCCCTCCTCTAAATGTAATGGGGGGGTTTATTAACACCACGTTTACAGAAACCGAACACAGGGTCTGCCGTCCTCAAGAAGGAATTTTCTTTTGAACGTTGAGCTGAATGTGTGGCACTAAACAGTAACGCCACTAAAACCGATCCCTCCATTGTGGGAGGAGTGTGCCGTGGTGTTGCCCCCTATCAGGTCTCTGCCCCCCAGGTGGAGGGGGGATTGTCCCCCCCCCCCCCCCTCTTATCATTACAATGACACCACATATCTGGTTATTGTTCAACCTGGATTCCCTGTGTAGTACTTACTACCGTAGGAGCCGCTAGACATTTGCCCAGGTTCTTCCCTAGTGGATCTCCCCACAGCCAGTCACATGATCCCAGCCTCACTTTCCCTCAATAACCAGCTTAGGGGTGTTTTTATATTTTGGAGAACTTGGATGGGGTGGAAGGAATTTAGTGGGATATTCCAAACACAGAAACTATGTACAGCATGTATTGCAGCCACTGTGCCCATAAATCACTGCCACTGTGCCCCATAAATCACTGCAGCCACTGTGCCCCATCAACTGCAGCCACTGTGCCCCATCAACTGCAGCCACTGTGCCCCATCAACTGCAGCCACTGTGCCCCATCAACTGCAGCCACTGTGCCCCATCAACTGCAGCCACTGTGCCCCATCAACTGCAGCCACTGTGCCCCATCAACTGCAGCCACTGTGCCCCATCAACTGCAGCCACTGTGCCCCATCAACTGCAGCCACTGTGCCCCATCAACTGCAGCCACTGTGCCCCATCAACTGCAGCCACTGTGCCCCATCAACTGCAGCCACTGTGCCCCATCAACTGCCGCCACTGTGCCCATCAAACGCAGCCAGTGTGCCCATCAATTGTCGCTACTGTGCCCCAACAATTTCCGCCAGTGTGCCCATCAATTTCCGCTACTGTGCCCCATCAATTGCCACCAGTGTGCATTGCAAGGGACTTGCCTGTCACGCAGCTTGTCACGGTGACGTCCTCCACGTCCAGGCTCCTCGATGTCTTCTCCTGTCCTTTCTATCAGGCGTCCCAATCACAGCGCCTGTTGTTTCAGCCAATCGGGTGACAGGTAACAGACCCGAGCACCTGATTGGCTGAGAGGCGGGTCAGTGTTAGGAAAGCAAATAAATCGTTTTCCTAACACAACGCTGAGTGAACAGCGTACGCCCAGCAAGCCACCCGCCGTTCACCATTTTGGACACCTATTAGAGCCTACGGCTGTAATTCAGGTGTCTGGCGCCATCTCTTCTGAGGGCAAAAGGGTACTTAGGGAATGGATACTAAGCGCTCAGAGGCGTTTCAGTTCACATGTGTTGTGCTATATAAGTTTCTCACTCACAAGGGGCCGGACACCTGAATAGGGGGTGTCAGCGGCGACCACAGATAGATTCATGCTATGCATGAATCTATCTATGGTGAGAGAGAGGACAGTGAACTCCTTTCTATCAAGCTGAAGAAGAAGTCCTTGCATATAGCAAACTATGGACTTGGCTTGGCGTAGAAGCAGTTAAAAAGCACACACACTTCTTCTTTGGGGGCAAAAAGAACAGAGTCCCTTCACAAGGAATCGGATAGACTGAGATCTTCACAACAAGAGCCAGTGCCCCCTTTAGCAAACACACAGCTGACCTTCTAGCACAAGAGTGATGGCAGCAGCCCAAGTATCTCTACAATCTCTCACCAGTCTGTACCAAAAAATGTCCAGGGGCAGTTGGTTCCCCTTTTCCAACTTCCAAGCGACGCCTTTCTTCTGTGATACCAGACTAGAACTTCAGCAGGTAGCCCCTCGGGAGCTTCAGCATTCAGGCCCTCAGGTCGCCCACCTGAAGCCTCATGAACAGCAAGTACATGGCAGCACTGCCCTGGAGGGCAGGAAGCCCACCCCCCCCCCCCCCCCAGCCTGGACTAATACTCTCCAGGGAAAACCCAGAGCCCAGAGTGCTCAGAGAACATATACAGTTACCCAGCATGCTATCCGGGCCCATCTCCCTGCGATCGGCCAGGGATGTATAAATATTCTGCTGCCATCGGCATAGCTTCACGAGCAGCAAGCACATGGCAGCACTGCCCTGGAGGGCAGCAAGCCCCCCCCCAGGCTGGACTAATCCTCTCCAGGAAAAAATCCCAGAGCCCTGTGTGCTCAGAGAGCATATACAGTTACCCAGCATGCTATCAGGACCCAACCCCCCCGGGATTGGCCAGGGCCCAGGGCCGGACTTACCATTGGGCTTGACTCGGCTCAAGCCCATGGGCCCCGCCCAATAGGGGGTCCCCTTAAAAAAAAAAAAGTTTTTTTTTTTTATTATTTTTTTTCCCGCACAGACAGCTTCTTCCCGCACTGCAAGAGGAGGCAGCACGGAAGCAGGAGGAACCAGAGCGGTGTGTGGAGGACTGTGGCTGCTGAAGGGAAGAAAGCCGACAGCCGGGCTAATGACAGTCTGTGGCCCTAGCTGTCGGCACAGGTGAGAGGCACAACCCCCCCCCCCCCCGCTCAACTGCAAACCCCCCCCCCAGGAGGAACCAGAGTGGTGTGTGGATGTCTGCTGAAGGGAGGAGAGCCGACACATTCTGTGCACAGGTGAGAGGCACCCCCCCCCCGCTCAACAACTTTAATGCGCACCCCCCCGCTCAACAAATATGATCCCCCCCCCCCTCGCTCAACATCTTCGACCCCCCCCCCAATTCTCGGCTCCAGGGGGCCCCTTCAACCCTCAAGCCCAGGGGCCCCCACCACCCTAAGTCCTGCCCTGCCAGGGCCGTATAAATATTCATGCTGCCATCTGCATAGCTCCACACCTATGTTCCAGAAAGTTCTCACAGCTTCTCTGGAAATCAGAGGGAGTAAACGGACTAGCGGCAACTGAGAACACGGAGCAGACCTAACTATCGTAGTCAATGGCAGCTGCACAGAATACAGTGTGACCGGCTAAATTTACCTATCAACACACAGCTCCACAGAACACAGTGAGCCAACACTAAATCGATCTATCTAATCCGAAGCACTCATCTAGTAGGGTGCCACACTTGGACACCAACTAGACTGTACTATGGGGACTGGAAACAGGAGATCATCGAGAATACATTTTATTTCATCCTCTATGTCTAGCATCAATAAATGGTAGACCACAGTCCATATTGAATGACTGTTCTATCCAGGCCTCCAACCAGTTCCCCTACCCCCTCACATCAGAGTGGTCCCTTACGTCTGAGAAAGTAGTGAATTATTGTTAGGACTGCCAGTGTGTGGATGGGTTCTCCTCTCCCTGAGCTCAACCACAATCAGGATCACCATCTGACACCAAATAAGTTTATCTTGGTCTCATCAGACCACAGGACATGGTTCTAGTAACCCATGTCCTTAGTCTGCTCGTCTTTAGGAAACTGTTTGCGGACTTTCTTATGCATCATCTTTAGAAGAGGCTTCCTTCTGGGACGACAGCCATGCAGACCAATTTAATGCAGTGTGCGGCGTATGGTCTGAGCACTGACACGCTGACCCCCCACGCCTTCAACCTCTGCAGCAATGCTGGCAGCACTCATACGTCTATTTCCCAAAGACAACCTCTGGATATGACGCTGAGCACGTGACCTCAACTTCCTTGGTGGACCATGGCGAGGCCGGTTTTCTGAGTGGAACCCGTCTTGTTATACCGCTGTGTGGTCTTGGCCACCGTGCTGCAGCTCAGTTTCAGGGTCTTGGCAATGGCAATCTTCTTATATCCTCGGCCATCTTTATGTAGAGCAACAATTCTTTTTTTCAGATGCTCAGAGAGTTCTTTGCCATGAGGTGCCATGTTGAACTTCCAGTGACCAGTATGAGAGAGTGAGAGCGATAACACCAAATGTAACACACCTGCTCCCCATTCACACCTGAGACCTTGTAACGCTAACGAGTCACATGACAGCGGCTAATTGGGCCCAATTTGGAGATTTTCACTTAGGGATGTACTCACTTTTGTTGCCAGCGGTTAAGACATTAATGGATGTGTGTTGAGTTATTTTGAGGGGACAGAAAATTTACACCGTTATACAAGCTGTACACTCACTACACAACATTGTAGATACAAAGTGTCATTTCTTCAGTGTTGTCACATGAAAAGCGGGGTGTAGTCACTTTGTGAGATACTATGTATATATACATACACACATTATATATATATATATATATATATATATATATATAAACACAGTGGAACCTTGGTTTAAGAGTAACTTTGTTTGAGAGCGTTTTGACTTGCGAGCAACTCTTCTTTTTTTTTTTTTATTCTGACTCGGTTTGCGAGTGTTGACTCGCAAGACGAGCAGAATTAAAGCTAAATAGGCCTGCAGTACCTCATTTGGCCTGAGGTACAGGGGCGCATGAAACAAGCCGAAGAGTCCTCGGGCCTTTTCAGCCGTTTTCGGCGCTCTCTGGTGCCCCCCCCACCCACCTCTGGCCGCATTCAATATTGAAGTCAATGTGGAACAAATCATTTTAATTTCCATTGACTTCAATGGGAAAACTTGCTTTGATATGCGAGTACTTTGGATTACGAGCATTCTCCTGGAACGGATTATACTCTTCGTAATCCGGGGTTCAACTGTGTGTGTGTGTGTGTGTGTGTATATATATATATATATATATATATAACATTTGTGTGTGTTTGAGCTTTGGGGTGCCCACCCTTCTGCAATTTGCTGAGCACACCTATGAATATAATGTTTTGCTTCAGACTTGGCATGTGGGACCTTCTCTGTGAAGAGGACTTCTGTGTCATGCTGGCACCTGGTCCCGTTTGGCTATTTCAGGAATGAAGATTATCTCAAACATTTCATGGAATGTTCACATCTCGTCCAGGTCGCTGTGGTTTGCCTTCTTCTCCAGCTGGGACTTTTTTGCCAGTAAATTCATTGGCCTTTCCTACGATGTCCTGAGTGAGGTCCTGCCTAAAGCAACATTTTCCCACCCAGCCCCACGCCAGGAATGTCTTTGCCCAAGGTGAATGGAACACATTCTTAGGCCTCTACCGAAAACACAACTCTGCCTTTTACACCTTCCGAAAAAAAAAAAAGAATTGGATGCTTCCCAAATGTTCACAACTTTTATTTGGCTTCATACCACCGCAAGGCATCTAAAATGTTATTTCCGGATGTTTCTGCAGAAGTTTTCCTTTTCTTCATAGTTCTCGGCATGCTCGGCTTTTCTCCTGAGGCCTTGGGTGAGATGGAGCAAATTGTAATTCCAGAAACCCGTCTGAGTACACCCGGGGCTTGTTTTTCAAAGTTTGGAACAGCGGGGGTTGTAGAAGGACATGCGGGGCTGTGTCCACTGTTTCTACAACAGCATGCTAGTCAGAGGGGTACGGGAGGCTAATATTAAGGTATATCAATTAGGGATGCACCAATATATCGGTGCCGATACATATCGGCCGAAAACAGCTGTTTTGGCGACATGCCGAAACAGCTTAAAAATTTCCCATAATGGGCATCGGGTGCCCGTAAAAAAGATGGCCGCCGGGCTGTCACAGCTCCGTCCGAGTGCACTGCACGAGCGTCACTGCCAAAGTGCCCCAGTGTCCCTCCTGAGCCTCCTGACTCGATCGGCTATTCAAAAATGGCGCCGGGTGGCGCCATTATGTAACTGCGCATTCGCCGAGCGGATACAAGCTTTCCCGAGCCCGCAGCCGGCCGGTCTCGGGAAAGCTCGTATGCGCTTGGCCGGGCGGCGAATGCGTAGTTACGTAATGGCGCCATTTTTGAATAGCCGATCGAGGCAGGAGGGACACTTTGGCAGTGACACTCGTTGGCTCGTGCAGTGCACTCGCCATAGGCAGAGGACTGAGCCGTGACAGCCCTGAGCCCAGCACAGCACAGCCCTGAGTCCAGCACAGCACAGCCATGAGCTTTAAGGTAATAAAGAAGCTGGAGGTGGCAGTAGGTGATGGTGGCAGGAGGTGGTGGGGGCATGAGGTGATGGTGGAAGAAGGTTATGCTGGCACTGTGGCAGGAAGTGGGTGAGGTGATGGTGGCAGAAGGTAATGCTGGCAGGAGGTGGTGGGGGCATGAGGTAATGGTGGCACCATGGCAGGAAGTGGGTGAGGTGATGATGGGGCATGAGGTGATGGTGGCAAGAGCCGATTGTGGCAGAAGGTGGGGGTGGTGGGTGCAGGAGGTGGTGGTAAGAGCAGGAGGTGATAGCGGCAAGAGCTGGTAGGAGGTGGTGGGGGCAGGAGGTGATGGCGGCAAGAGCTGGCAGGATGTGATGGTGGTAGGGGGTGGTGGGGGCAGGAGGTGATTGTGGAGGTGGTGTTTTAACATACAATTATATATAAAAAAAAAAAAAGTAATTTTCGGTTTCGGCCTGACATTTTTTTTATTTCGGTTTCGTTTCGGTTCTAAATATTTCCATTTCGGTGCCCCTCTAATATTCATGCATTATACTTCTTATGTTACCTATGCTTTCTTTTTGGGTTACCATACTTTACCTAAGTTTAGGGGGAAAAAACATTTTTAAAACATCAGTGTCATTAGGGTGACCACATGTCCCGGATTGCCCGGGACAGTCCCGCATTCTGCAGGTCTGTCCCGGGCACCTTCACTCTGGGACAATACAGTGTCCCGGAATGAAACTGACACAGGTCCCAGCATGAATCCATCAGAGCTTAAGATGTGACACCACCCCCAACTCACTTTTGGGAGGGGTTTGACCCCCAAAAGTGAAGGACTACAGGTCCCACCATGAACCCCTCAGAGCTGAAGATGTGGACCCCCAACCAGTGAAGAACTACAGGTCCCAGGATGAACCAGTGAAATCTATGGGGTCAAAAATAAGAAAGTGGGGGGGGGGTGTCCCTGAATGGCAGTATGGAAATGTGATCACCCTAAGTGTGCAGTAATGTGTGTCTGTCAGCTTACCTCCTCCATTCGTTTACCTTAGAGGCCAGCCACCCTCACCTGGCTGCTGAAGTAATCTCTCCTCTAAGCATGGCACCACCCCAGGTCCTATCAGAAACTCTATATTAACCTGTGCACAGCAAGCCAGCCGTGCTTGTCAACAGTGTTAAGCCATTGTGTGTTTGAGTTCCTGCTTGCTGTGTGTGCTACGTCTGTCTCTGTTTTACCGATCTTGGCTTGTTCTCGACTATCCCTGTCTGCTTGTGACCTTGACCTTTGGCGTGTCCTTTGTTTATCCTTGTCTGCTAGTGGCCCCGACCTTTGGCTTATCCCCTCACTATCTCTTGTATCCTGAGCTTCCGCTTCCCCTCTATCCTCTATAGCAAGTGTCTCCAAACTACGGCCCTCAAGCTGTTGTGGAACTACAAGTCCCATGAGGCATTGTAAAACTCTGATATTCACAGACATGACTGGGCATGATGGGAATTGTAGTTCCTGAACAACTGGAGGGCCATAGTTTGAAGACCCCCTGCTCTAGAGCCTACTGTGAGCATGAGCTAGGGGACTCTGGGGGCCGTGACCTGGATCCAGTTGCAGCCCAGTCCTTCCTCACCACTAGAGGCTCTGGTGAACACCTGCTGGATATCCCTGTTTGTGCTCCAGTGGACCTGCCTTCCTTAGCCACCCAGTTTCCTGTCCGCAGCAGTCAGCCATAGAGTCCGCTACCTTAGAAGTGCACTCCTGACCCCAACGGTGTGCATTTGTCACCTGACCGCAGGTGACCTGACAATTAGCACAAGGAATGTTACTTCTAATCCGCAATGTTCCTTGTGATGTGTGACGGGAGGGCCTGTGGAACCCAGAATCCCTTGGAAAGGATGGGAAACCCTTGTTTCAGCTCCCAATGCACCTCTTATGTCCAAGTCACCCTGTGTCATCCTGGTACAGGGTGACTGAGAAAAAATATCTTGGATTTCTTAAAATGGGACAGTAATATTTATCCAAAATATCTCCCAGGATATATGTAAAGGCTATTCTTGGTTTGTTTGATTCTGAATTCGACATGTTAGTTGAGAGAGCTGATCAAATTGGCCTCTGTACAATGTAGGAGAACGGTCGACTCCTGCTGGAGCTCCTGCTATTGTGAGAAGGTGTCCTGTGTTTATACTTATGATAATGTATCATCTACTGCAGTGTTTCTCAACTCCAGTCTTCAAGGCACCCCAACAGGTCATGTTTTCAGGATTTCCCTCAGATGAAACGGCTGTGGTAATTACTAAGGCACTGAATTTGATCAAATCACATGTGCAAAATAATGGAAAGCCTCAACACATGACCTGTTGGTGCGCCTTGAGGACTGGAGTTGGGAAACACTGATCTACTGTGTGAAGCTCGGTGACAACAAGTCTGACCTGTAGTAAAATCCTGATTAATTGAGCATTGGACTGGACAGTCTGTCCATCTTACAGGCGTGAGGTCAGAAGGCAGGGCTGTGTGTAATCACGAGCGGAGCGGAGGCATTTATAACGTAAACTCTACTTTAACAGCCGACTATCCGCTCTGTAATCCCGCGGCTTTTCTCTTCCTCCATGCTCTATGCACGGCTCCCGATTAACCCTGCGGCTTTTCTCTTTCTTGTGATGATCCTCTGCACAGGTGAGCAGAGGCGGCAATGGGGGCACAGGTGAGCAGAGGCGGCAATGGGGGCACAGGTGAGCAGAGGCTGCAATGGTGGCACAGGTGAGCAGAGGCTGCAATGGTGGCACAGGTGAGCAGAGGCTGCAATGGAGGCACAGGTGAGCAGAGGCTGCAATGGAGGCACAGGTGAGCAGAGGCTGCAATGGGGGCACTGGTGAGCAGAGGCTGCAATGGTGGCACAGATGAGCAGAAGCTGCAATGGGGGCACAGGTGAGCAAAAGCTGCAATGGTCGGTGGTGAATATGTGGTGGAATCCATATTTTTTTTTTAAATAGTGTTGCCTTGGAAGGGGGTAGTCTTATAGGGTGAGTATAGCCCAAAAGCTATGTTATACGCCAGCAAATACGGCAATACTGAGCCCAATACCCGTTTTACAATCTTGACAGATGAGCAGAAGCTGCAATGGGGGCACTGGTCTGCAGAAGCTGCAATGGTGGCAGTGGTGAGCAGAGGCTGCAATGGGGGCACAGGTGAGCAGAGGCTGCAATGGTGGCACAGGTGAGCAGAGGCTGCAATGGTGGCACAGGTGAGCAGAGGCTGCAATGGGGGCACAGGTGAGCAGAGGCTGCAATGGTGGCACAGGTGAGCAGAAGCTGCAATGGGGGCACAGGTGAGCAGAAGCTGCAATGGGGGCACTGGTGAGCAGAGGCTGCAATGGGGGCACTGATGAGCAGAGGCTGCAATGGTGGCACAGGTGAGCAAAGGCTGCAATGATGGCACAGATGAGCAGAAGCTGCAATGGGGGCACAGTTGAGCAGAGGCTGCAATGGTGGCACTGGTGAGCAGAGGCTGCAATGGGGGCACAGGTGAGCAGAGGCTGCAATGGGGGCCCAGGTGAGCAGAGGCTGCAATGGTCCGTGGTGAATATGTGGTGGAATCCATATTTTTATTTTTTAGATGGTGTTGCCTTGGAAGAGGGTAGTCTTATAGGGTGAGTATATCCCAAAAGCTATGTTATACGCCGGCAAATACGGCAATACTGCGCCCAATACCAGTTTTACAATCTTTCCTGTATTTGTAGGTTGGTTTCTCCACACGACTTCATTACTTTGGATTCAGCAATCCTACATTCCTGTCGTCTGGCCCAAGGTGTACAGATCCAGAGTTCTGTTTGCTTTGCTTGTTTATATTGGGTGCGCGGCCAACACCGACCCGGCAGAACATAAAATATTCAGACTGAAAACTAAACTAACTCCAGAGCCAATTGAGCGAGGTTTTTATAGTTATTGTGACCACAGATGCAAATATCATAAGTCTATAAATCTGAATTTACCTTACACTTGTTTTATCTGATGTTATTAAAGGTAAACGTACCTATTCATTGTACAAGCAGCGTTACCCATACACCACATACGAACATATGATTGTACATAAATACATTGAGAATAACATTGAGTGGTATAGCACTGTCACAGCGTCATGGGCACCGCCATGTTGGATCTCTGTGGGTGTTCTCTTTGCTGTATCATACAATCCCTGTAAAGTCACAGCCCTGGAGATGATCAGTCTGCTTCTCCAACAGCCTCTGGGTACATTATACGAGATGTCGGGGAATCGTACCATCAGAGATTGGAGGGTGAGCGCAAGTGAGCAGGGCAGCCTGGCATAGGGTGACCACAATTCCAAACTACCATTCAGGGACACCCTCCCTTCCCAAAAATCAGCTTGTGGTGTAACGAATCACAGCACAGTGATTGGACACAAGAGGCGGGGTTTATGATTTCTCCAATCACACGCAGGGGGGCGGGGATTGTGCTCCTCCAAGCACTCCCGACTGTCCTGGTAAAGCGGTGATGTGGCGGCCTTTTTTGGGGGCATCAGATTGACCCAGGGGGGGGGGGTGTCTGTGTCAGTGTCAGTTTCATTCCGGGACACTGTATTATGCTGAAATTAATGTGCCCGGGACAGATCTGCAAAATGCGGGACTGTCCCGGGCAATCCGGGACACGCGGTCACCCTAGCCCAGTGTTTCTCAATTCCAGTCCTCGGGCCCCCCCAACAGGTCAGGTTTTCAGGATTTCCATTATTTTGCACAGGTGATTTGATCAGTTTCACTGCCTTAGTAATCACCACAGCCTTTTCATCTGAGGGAAATCCTGAAAACCTGACCTGTTGGGGGGGCCTGAGGACTGGAATTGAGAAACACTGCCCTAGCCCGACAGCAACCTCACTCCAAGTCCCTGTACATTTTTACTTAGAATTACCCCACACCATAGGAATTGGAGAAAACCAGATACTCTGTTTTCTACCTTAATAAATTCGGGAACCAAGGTAAAAAAAAAAGCCCCAGTAACTTTGCATATCTCTCGTCTTCAAACGCGTACCTGTGGTCCCTTGTCACTGCTGCTGGCTCCAGGACGATGCTGGCTGTTCCCCAAACTTCCAAGATAAAGAGGAGAGACCTGGAGGTTGTACTCTAAACATGGCTGTATCATAGAACATGGCCAAAAAATAGACTTCCCTTTTAAATGGATTCATTGCTCCACAGTGGCTGTAGCTACAGAGGTGAGTGGGGGGCTTCTTTTAAAGCTCATTTCTTGCTAGTTAAAATAGATATATTTTTTTAAGATTTATTCTTACCTAGGTGGATGTAGTATCAGTCGAATGCTGCATCTGTCCCCCGGCGCCTCTACACTGAGAACCCGAGTGAGCGAACACCGCCGATCACTCGGTTCTCACACCTCCGTGAGCAGAGAGCTGCTGACTGTCAGTCACAGCTGTCTGCTCTGCCCCCTCCTCGCTCACTGGAGCGCTGGGCTGTGGAGGGGGGCGGGAGCGGCGGCTCATCGGCTTGCCTAGAGGCTGAGCTGGGTGTCGGTCTATGGATCTTGTGGATTCTGACTCGGTGGTCGTGATGAAATGGAGCCTGGACCAACTTCTGTGACGTCAGCAGAGAATGGACTTCAGCCCGCTCTCTGCTGAAAACGGGTGACAGGAGGGCAACACGAACTTTGGCACCGCCTGCCCAAAGTTTCAAACTCCAAACATGTCACTATAAATAAGTCTTGGTGAACTTTCTTGATATAGGGGGCCCTCAAGAGCAGCTTCTAACCTCACCGAATGGCTACACATAATATTCTGTAAATGTAATACTACATTGAACTGTCAGACTGCAGTCATGCAATAGTAAATACTATTCATTCAAAGATTACAAACATGCAAACGGAGTTGTTGGAGACTGGGGACAATATTCAGCAGACAGTCATAGACTGGAGGCTGTAACATGAGACTGCTAGAGACCATGGCTATTACAGACCCTGTGGAAGTCCATGCTTCCATAATTGTGTTCCCTACTGCCCAGTTAAAAATGACATGCCTAATGCCACAGCAAAATCAATGAGAAGGCCTCATGCACACAGGGCGTTTGCCCAGCTCTCCCAAATGCATTTCCTCCTGGCAACAGTGTTTTGGCAGAAACACGCTTGGTGTGTGCAAACACATCTAGGCACGTTTAGGTGCGTCAAGCGCTTGGATGTTTAATCTCATAATAATTTATTCTGACCATTGAAATTAATTAACGTTCAAGTCAGTGGAGTAACTAGAACATTTAGGGCCCCAACCACTACGGGAGATCCCTGACCAGGGCCTTTCCCTCCAAGCCCGGTGGTGGAATGCCAGGGCCTGTCCACAAGTGCGATCTTTGTGACCCTAGTAGTTCCACCACTGGTGACAGTAGTTTTTTATTTTTGTTTAATTTTTGTATTATTTTTTTTTTATATATATATATATATATATATATATATATATATGTATTTTTTGTGAATATTTTGTACAATTTATTTAAGGGGGGTTTGGCGAGATATCGGGTTTCTAAATAGAAATCTGATGTTTCAACTTTAAATCTGAGAAAGGAGATTGAGGACATTCCTTTGAGGAGCTTCCCGTTCATTCAGAAACTGAAGCATTGGAAACACAGTTAACTATGTTTCAGTTATGAATGGACAGAGTCAGCGATCAGTATGGACCACTGACTCTCCATACAGAAAAGGAAGGAGCCAGCAAATGACACATTTACTGGCCCCTTTCCTACTCTCCATCCTCACAGATCCCCCGGGGGAGGTGGGGGGGGGGTCAGGAGAGAGCACAGGGGGTCTGGAGAACACACAGGGCAGCAAAAAGAAGGTGGATAGGAGGAGCGGTGGGGGCAGCTGCATATAGAGGAACCGATCTCTCCATTTTCCTCCTGCAGCCGCTAAAAGACAACTTCTCCTCCTCTCCCTCCCGCAGGCATTCAGCAGCTGCAGATGGAAAATAAAGAGATTGCTTCCTCTATATGCAGCCGCTCTACCTATCCAGGCATACAGGGGGGCCACACGGGGAAACATGGGGTTCGGTCATAATTGCGACCCCTGTAGGTAAACTTTTGGTTCAAGTGCTTGACGTGCCTAGCGTTAACACATATTTAAACACATCAAGTGATTCCTCTGCCAAAACACTGGCAGTGGGGTTTTTGTTTCTACCTTCAAATGCATGGGCACACAGACTACCATAGAGGGGCATTTATAGGCCATGCCGAATGCCCCCAAAGGAGCAATTTTGATGCAAGGTGTGCCTGAGGCTTAAAAGACCAGAGGGAAAAAATATAGAAAAAGAACAGGGATGGGCAGTGCAGAAAAAGATTAGATCAGGGATCCTCAAACTACGGCCCTCCAGCTGTTGCGGAACTACACATCCCATGAGGCATTGTAAAACTCTGACATTCACAGACATGACTAGGCATGATGGGAATTGTAGTTCCTGAACAACTGGAGGGCCGTAGTTTGAAGACCCCTGGGTTAGATACTATGAAAAAACAAACCAAGCCAATTAAAGCGGGGGTTCACCCTTAGAGGGCACTTTTCCCCCTTAGATTCCTGCTCGTTTTTACTAGGGGAATCGGCTATTTGTTTTAAAATATGTGCAGTACTTACCCGTTTACGAGATGCATCCTCTCCGTCGCTTCCGGGTATGGGCTTCGGGAATGGGCGTTCCTTCTTGATTGACAGTCTTCCGAGAGGCTTCCGATGGTCGCATCCATCGCGTCACGATTTTCCGAAAGAAGCCGAACGTCGGTGCGCAGGCGCAGTATAGAGCCGCACCGACGTTCGGCTTCTTTCGGCTACGAGTGACGCGATGGATGCGACCGTCGGAAGCCTCTCGGAAGAATGTCAATCAAGAAGGAACGCCCGCTCCCGAAGACCCATACCCGGAAGCGACGGAAGAAGATGCAGCTCGAAAACGGGTAAGTACTGCTCATATTTTAATACAAATAGCCGATTCCCCTAGACACAACGAGCAGGAATCTAAGGGGAGAAAAAAAAAAATTTAACAAATGGGTGAACTCCCGCTTTAAATACTGGACCCCGGTATCAGGACCTGGATCACCTGCTGGTGGCACTATGGTTTCCAGAGTAGAAGGTTGTTGTTCTGGTGTCCACCACCGGGTGTCACCCAGCAGATCTCAGCAATCAGATGCTGGCTGCTGGGAGGGTATTTAGTCCCTGCTCTACCATTACACTCCACTGCAGTGTTCTGCCTGAACCTAGATCCTGATCTTGCTTCTGCCCTGCATCCCAAACCCTGCTGCCTCCTACCTGCTTCCCCCTTGTTTCTGATCCCAGCCTTGGTTCCCCCCTTCCCAAATGTTCTTTGCACCCCCCAGTGTTTTCCTGCTTTTTTGTGTTACCCATTTTGTATATACTGTATAACGTTTATTTGTTAGCTAGGCATTTGATCATTTGGTTTTGGGGTCACTTATATCTTCACGTTTGCTGGTGTTGGATGGATGTCAATAAATCGTATTAAAACTTAAAGAATATATAGTCTGGTCCCAGTTTCTGTAGCCACACAGATCTGGCCATCTTTGCCGCTGATTCCTGACACCCAGTCTACAGAACAGTTGTGCTTCGCTGACCCGAGGAAGCACCTAGGTAGGGCCACCTCCTGTCTGCTACACAATAAGTGCCAAAGGAGCGCAGGCTGAGCACCATCTTGTAAATCCAGTTATAATAGAACAATATGAGACAGCACAGATGACATCATGAAACCTTTTCTTATTCACTTTAACTTAATTATATTTGGAAATATCACTTTCGGAGCAGATTTCCCAATCGAATGTCCAATCCTGTGTGTGTGGGTGGTTTTCTCCTCCTTTAGAAGAGTTGCCATGTAAACAAAAGTCAGTTTATATTCCATGTGTTGGCTGAAGACCTGAGATTGACGCTTTTTCCAGTTGTGACTTGTTTGAACCTCATCTGAACCTGGGCTGGATTTCCGGAGCAGTATCTGGCATGAATAAGTCCATGAGATGTCCCGGGAGCACCGGAGGGCTACACCAGGTTGTTGGAAAGTCTTTGCTGATTCTCAAACTCTTCCTCCAGATCTGCGCTGTATGCGTCACCTGGGGGGGGGGAGACAGAGACCGGCTTAGATGGAGAGACCTTTACTGGGGTGATAATGTCACATTGTAACTTTCTGATTCAACTGATATATAGATATGATACATTATTACTATTATATGAGACACATATCACTAATTAAAGCAAAGCTAAACTGCATCTGAGCACCACAAACTGAAAACACTAATTCCTTGATAAAGGAGGCCACGACTCAGAAACGCGTCGCAATTTTTACGTGCTGTCTTTCTCTTAATCTCCCCCGTATTGTGGTCTTTCCACGTCGGAGTGGGGGGGGGGCAGTAGTTGCTGAAAAGCATGTACTGTTTAGGGAGGAGTCTTTGTTGCTGGCTGCTGGAGGATATATTGTTGCTGGATGGGATCTATTGTTGCTAGGGGGATCAGTCATTGCTGGGAAAGATGTACTGTTGAGGGAGGGGTTTTTGTTGCTGGCTGCTGGAGGGGCTATTGATGCTGGAATCTATTATTGCTGGAGGGGATCTATTGTTGCTGGAAGGGTCTGTTGTTACCGGGGGTGGGTCCTATGTTGCAGTGGGTCAGTTGTTCCTGGGAGGGCTTTACTGTTGAGGGAGGGGGTCTAATGTTGCTGGAGGGTCTATTGATTCTGGCTGTTTGGACTCCATTGTTGCTGGGGTGGATCGATTGTCGTTGGGGTGTCCACTGTTCCTAGATCTATTTTACTGCCTTTCTTTATATCATTAACAAATTTTACACACAATACTTGGCACCACAAAATGATACTTGGTTCTGTATTCTCTAAAAGGTGTGGTACTGGGTGGTGGGTAAGGGGTGGAACCAAGGAACGGTGCTCAGAGGTGGGTAGGTGGTGAAGTCAAGGGATGGAACCAAGGAACGGTGCTCGGAGGCTGGTAGGTGGGTAGGTGGTAGAGTCAAGGGGTGGAACCAAGGAACAGTGCTCGCAGGCTGGAAGGTGGGTAGTCAGCAAGGTTCAGCAAGTCAAGGGATGGAACCAAGGAACGGTGCTCGGAGGTGAGTAGGTGGTGAAGTCAAGGGATGGAACCAAGGAACGGTGCTCAGAGGTGGGTAGGTGGTGAAGTCAAGGGATGGAACCAAGGACCGGTGCTCGGAGGTGGGTAGGTGGTGAAGTCAAGGGATGGAACCAAGGAACGGTGCTCAGAGGTGGGTAGGTGGTGAAGTCAAGGGATGGAACCAAAGAACAGTGCTCGGAGGCTGGTAGGTGGGTAGGTGGTGGAGTCAAGGGGTGGAACCAAGGAACAGTGCTCGGAGGCTGGTAGGTGGTGAAGTCAAGGGATGGAACCAAGGAACGGTGCTCGGAGGCTGGTAGGTGGTGAAGTCAAGGGATGGAACCAAGGAACGGTGCTCGGAGGCTGGTAGTTGGTGGAGTCAAGGGGTGGAACCAAAGAACAGTGCTCGGAGGCTGGTAGGTGGGTAGGTGGTGGAGTCAAGGGGTGGAACCAAGGAACAGTGCTCGGAGGCTGGTAGGTGGTGAAGTCAAGGGATGGAACCAAGGAACGGTGCTCGGAGGCTGGTAGGTGGTGAAGTCAAGGGATGGAACCAAGGAACGGTGCTCGGAGGCTGGTAGGTGGTGGAGTCAAGGGGTGGAACCAAGGAACAGTGCTCAGAGGCTGGTAGGTGGTGGAGTCAAGGGGTGGAACCAAGGAACAGTGCTCGGAGGCTGGTAGGTGGGTAAGGGGTGGAACCAAGGAACAGTGCTCGGAGGCTGGTAGGTGGTGGAGTCAAGGGGTGGAACCAAGGAACAGTGCTTGGAGGCTGGTAGGTGGGTAGGTGGTGGAGTATTCAAGCGGTGACTCGGTAGGGAGATGTAGGGAGCCCTGCCTGTAGGTACACTGAATATCTCCTAAACTTGCACCGCTTAGGAGATATTCACAAGCTATGCTACTGGTGACGTCAGCATCAAATGCGTTCTAAAAGGACGGCATACCTGTGCCATACCTTGAGAGCTCTGTTTCGGAGCCGTGGGGGTCCCACGTGCATGTGCGGGAGTGACGTCACCAAGGCTCAAGCCGTTCATACAGCCGGAGCCCGCAAATCCAGAAAGAAAAAAGGGTGAAGATGGCAGCACCGGGGATCCGCTTTACAGGTAAGTCTGTCATAAAGTGCTAGTATGCGGTGCAGTGGCGGTGCGTCCATAGAGGGCGCCGGAGCGCCGCCCCCTCTTGCTCTTGCACCGCCACTGTATACAATACATAGATTCATACATTGCATGAATCTATGTATTGCCGCTGCCGCCGACTATTCAGATGGCCGGCCCCCTGGCGAGCGCCGGCCATCTGAATAACGGCAGCTGGTTGGCTGTGGAAGTGCCTATCAGAGCCAGCGGCTCTGATAGGCTTTCCGATTACAGCCCTCCGGCTTCCAGATGCTTATCCAAGGGACGCACGGGGGTTGCGTGTTTTTGCACCCCCCCCCCCCCAAAAGTTTTGAGCACCAGCCGCCACTGATGCGGTACATACCAGTACATTATAGCAGCATTTAAAAAAAAAAAATAATAGCACTATTAGGAACTAGACATGTGCAATTTTTTTAGTTACGAATACGTTTTCCGTCAATTTTCGTTATTTTAGTTGATTCGTTAACATACGAATGAACGAACGGTTTAGCGCAATTAATAACGAATAACGATATTTTCAAAATAACGAATATGGAAAACAACGAAGATACGAAAGAAACGAAAACATAGAAACAACGAAAATACCGAACCCCAAAAAAAATATTTTTTTGACTAAAAACAAAATGAACGAAAATGCAAACTTACTAATATTCGAAGACCGAAAAGATAACAACCGAAATGCCGAACAAAGTATTAAAAAACGAAAATCAAAACTAACGAAAAATAAATTACGAATCTTTGGAAAACGGAAATGAAAACAACGAAAATATGAAATAATGTAAATTAGCTTTGGTTAGTACTGAAATATTTCTGGACATTGACCAATAGCCACTGAGCGCTGTCCCTTTCCTCTGAAGAGGTTTGTTCCTTCCCCCAATGAGCTTCTTTCTCATTACCTCCTGGCTCCTTGTGTCTTTTTCTGTGTTAGGCCTTGTACACACGGGCAAACATGTCCGCTGAAAACGGTCCGCCGTACCGTTTTCAGCGGACATGCCCGCCCGGAGATTTCTGTATGATGGCTGTACACACCATCATACAGAAATGAGAGACAATCTGCGCGGACAGACAGCGCGGTGACGTGTTCGCGCCACGACAATGACGCGGCGACGTGCGCGGCGCTGAAAGGCCAATGCTTCCACGCATGCGTCAAAGTCATTCAACGAATGCGAGGGATGGCGGCCGTTCGGACATGTACGATAAGTCTGTACAGACGACCGAACATGTCCGACAGACAGGATTCCAGCGGGCATGTTTCTAAGCAAGTTTAGAAACATTTGTCCGCTCGAAAACGGTCTGGCGGGCAAATGTACGCTGGAATCCTGTCCGATCGGCCGTACACACGACCGAACATGTCTGCTGAAACTGGTCCGCGGACCAGTTTCAGCAGACATGTTCGGTCGTGTGTACGGGGCCTTAGACTGCAGTGCATCTAATTTCTAGATTTGTATTTGTAATATCTGACAGATTTGTATTTGTAATATCTGACATATTTTAGTTTTCTTCTACGTCAGACTTCATTCTAGACAGGGTGTGTGTGCTAACTAAGACAGTCAAGTCAATCGCAGTAAAGTACGAATTACGACGAGTAGTGTGTCGAATAAACGTAAAATGTATTCTAACAGAATTACGAATGCAATAAAATCTACAAAAGTACGTTTTTACAATCAAAGGAAATTAGACACGAAAATACGAATGATCATAAAGCAACGAAAATATATTTTTTACGAAAATACGAACGCGGCATGATGGAAAATATAATATAAATACGAATAGCAAAACAACGAAAATTAAACCAACGTAAAAACGAAGGAACGAATAAAATCATTTTAAAAATACGAACGCGGCAGAATACAAAATATAACGAAAATACGAATCTCGATTCAACGAAAAATAAACGAACAGAAAAAAACGGAAACGGAAAAAAGAGTGTTACGAAAATACTAAAGAGTACGAATACGATAACTAACGTCTTACGAAATTACGACTCGTTACGAATCACGATAAACGAACAGAAACGAAACAGAAATAAACTAAATTGTTTGCTGTGCACATGCCTATTAGGAACTATCTGAATCTGCCACGTGTGTGGGTAACATTACCAAAATGGGCGGTGGGGATTTTTTTTAATCTGGCACAGGCCGTTTTAAGGGGCCATAGCCTCATAAAACTGTTGGTATTGCTTTATTGAAGTCCTCTGATTGTTGGTGCCCCTTGTTCGGAGAGCAGACGCGATCAGCTAAGACACGGCTTCTATCACTTCTTATAACAGCAATTTATCAGCAAGGGGCACGGCAGTGCATTACCATCCAACAAACAAAAGACGGAAAAAATGCGGCATTGATGATCCGGAAATAAGAGTGTCGCTGTGATGTCAATGCGCCAACAAGTGATTACAGGGAAGCCGCCATGGGGGAAATACTTTCAGCTGTCACTGTAAAGCTTCTGGGGTTGGAAAACCTTCCCAGTCTATGTACAGCCTATAATTTTCACAAGGGTCGGTACAAAGTGAGCGTCACATTTAAAGTTGGCTTCGGTTTTATACGGAATAATCCAAGTTTAAAGCGGAATACATATTTCTAAGCTGTTTTACCAGCCAAAGGATTTGTATTTGTGTCTGAGATGTATACAGGTCCGGAGTGGAGACCAGATTTCTCTCTGCTGCAGTTCAGTAACACCTACAGGTTTGTTCCTCCCCCAGCCTGGGACTGGACAGTGAAAAGAGAAGCGGCAGACTGATGAGCTCATCTCTCTGTAAAGCCCCATACACACTATCAGTTTTCCTGACGGTTTTCTCTTCAGGTTTACCAAAACCATCTAATATGAGGTCAAACCTCAAGAGTTTCAATTTGTATGCAATCAGGCAGGCCCTTGCACTACATGGTTTTGGTAAACCTGATGAGAAAACTGACAGGAAAACTGATAGTGTGTATGGGGCTTTACTCTGCTTTCTACTCCTATCAGTAATGCATGTCCGTTATTAGCACACAAGCGCTGCAACACAACTGATTGGCTTCTTGCACTGCTTTGCTTCTCCCATTCTGAGCTCTGCTGTTTAGAGGATTGCATGAGGCTGATACCAGGTCACATTCAGGTACTTACACTTCCTGCATTTAAAACAACATACCGTATATACTCGAGTATAAGCCGACCCGAATATAAGCCGAGGCACCTAATTTTACAACAAAAAAACTGGGAAAACTTATTGACTCGAGTATAAGCCTAGGGTGTCCATCTGCATGCCTCACTGTGCCCATGCCTCACTGTGTCCATGTGCATGCCTCACTGTGTCCATGCCTCACTGTGCCCATGTGCATGCCTCACTGTGTCCATGTGCATGCCTCACTGTGTCCATGCCTCACTGTGCCCATGTGCATGCCTCACTGTGTCCATGTGCATGCCTCACTGTGCCCATGCCTCACTGTGTCCATGTGCATGCCTCACTGTGCCCGTGTCCATGCCTCACTGTGCCCATGTGCATGCCTCACTGTGTCCATGCCTCACTGTGTCCATGCCTCACTGTGCCCATGCCTCACTGTGCCCATGTGCATGCCTCACTGTGTCCATGCCTCACTGTGTCCATCCCTCACTGTGCCCGTGCCTCACTGTGCCCATGTCTCACTGTGTCCATGACTAGACTGACGTTTAACATGGGAGTCTATGGAAGGGCTGCCCATCTTTGAAAAATTGGTGCTCCCCGGCAGTAGGTCCACCAGACAGCAAACTTTGCACACTTGTAGAGGAGAACTGGGGCTACATGTGTGCCAGGTTTCGCTTCCAGGGGACCTATGGCTGGCCGGTACCGGGTCCCCAAATTTACCTGAGAAATTACCATTTAACATGGGAGTCTATGGGAGGGGTGCCCGACTTTGAATCGGTGCTCCCTGGCCGTAGATCCCCCGGACAACTTTGCACACTTGTAGAGGAAGAGTGGGGCTATATGTGTGCCAAGTTGGAGGTCCAGGGGAGCTATGGCCGGACGGTACCGGGTCCCCAAAGTCTGGGAGATCAGGTGCAAAAAGGTGACTCGAGTATAAGCCGAGGGGGGCATTTTCAGCACCAAAAAAATGTGCTGAAAAACTCGGCTTATACTCGAGTATATATCGTACATTTAAACCAACAAGTATTAGAATGAGGCCCGCACGTGTTGATGTTAACCACCGCAAGGGAAATCCATAGACTGGCTCAATCTCTTTCCTATGAGATACACCCCACTCTAATGCATTTCACCCAAAAGGGCTTAGTCATAGACCTCTACCACTAAGCCCTTTCAGGTGAATCTTGTTAAAGGGTTGTGTCTCCCGGGGGAGATTGAGCTGAAGCCAATCTGTGGATTTCCCTTACGGTGGTTTCATTGCCAACCCACAGTCCCAGTCGGTAAGAAGCTACATTCCAGGCTGGTTGGCCAACAGTTGGAGGATCCTCCCCAAACCCCCCCCCCCCGACTGCTGATCTCATTGTCAGATCTCTGACACAAAGACAGACGCTGCATCATCAGGGGCCCCTACAATTGGACTTTCCGACAACATTCGTATAGAGATATGTCTATTAATACATATATATATATATATATATATATATATATATATATACATACCCGGATATTTGTGCACTATTCCACCAGGACTCCTATCCGGTTCTTTGCTGATAATATCTGTTTTTATATTGGATGTAGTTATTAATCTCTTTTTATATAAAGCTTGCATTATTTCTATACGGGCGTGCATCTACCGTATATACTCAAGTATAAGTCAAGTTTTTCAGCCCTTTTTTTAAGGCTGAAAATACCCCCCCCCCCCCCCTCGTCTTATACTCGAGTCAGTGTACCTGAAATTATTGACAGGCTGCGGGCGTCTGTTAAATGAGGGGGGAGGGAGAGATAGATAGAGAACACAGAGGGGACATATTCCTCTAACACGTGTCATGCGATATTTCAAACTCTCCTTCTCCAGACGTTCTTGGTTCCCAAAATACAGACATAGGTTTACTTCATTATTCGATGTTTATTCTTCCACAGATATGACAGCAAACAGACAGTCTATGCTTACATCGTTACAGCTGGTAAGAACATCAATGCAGGTTGATACTTCAGAAAGTTACAGAAGGAGGAAATGGATGGTACATCTTCTCTGCTGGCTAGAGTCCCTTCTAGCAGGTTGGTTTTCAACCCCCATCTCTCTGCAGAGTCCGATGACCACGAGACCCCCGTCGGGCCGGGTGACCCTGAGGTTTCTTCCTCACTACACTACCCACATGTGTTCTTATACAGGTTTAACAGCCAAACTTAGCATAATTCATATATAGATTAGCTCCAAGGATGGTGGCAGGCTTCTGTCACAAATGTAACACCCACTTGTGTATTTTTAAGTAACATCTCCACCCTCTTTCTTGACGTAGGACTTTCAAGAATAGATGTGGCCTACGCTATAACAGCTGTTCTGTCGTCCTATACTGACCTTGTCCTTAAAAGCTACCATGTTTAAACCAATGCTTCAGAAACATTTAATTCATAAAAATATTAATGAATTTAAAATCTAACAGCGTCCATCGTTTTAAAGTCGCGGTCTCCTCCTGGTCCCTTTTGTGATGGGCGTTTCTCAGCAGACACAGTTCCGCCTATCACGGACGTTCTCTCATCCTCGGACTCAGTTTCCCAGCAGACACTGTGTTCAGTGTTCCGCCAATCACTGACGCCCTTTCATTCTCGGACAAGAGGATGTCCGTGATTGGCGGAACACTGAACACTGTGTCTGCTGGGAAACTGAGTCCGAAGATGAGAGAATGTCCGTGATAGGCTGAACTGTGTCTGCTGAGAAACACCTATCACGGAACGGGACCAGGAGGAGACTGCGACTTTTAAACAATGAATGGATGCCCGCAGCCTGTCAATAATTTCAGGTACACTGACTCGGGCACAGTGAGGCTGCAATGGGCACAGTGAGGTTGCAATGGGCACAGTGAGGCTGCAATGGGCACAGTGAGGTTGCAATGGGCACAGTGAGGTTGCAATGGGCACAGTGAAGCTGCAAATGGGCATTGTTGACCCTCTTTTCCGCTTACAGTAGCTGCTGCATTTCTCACCCTAGGCTTATAATCGAGTCAATACGTTTTCTCATTTTTTTGTGGTAAAATTAGGTACCTCAGCTTATATTTGGGTTGGCTTATACTCGAGTATATACGGTATATGCTCATGATTAATGTTATATGCTGGCTGCAGTAATTTCTCTGCTCCCAATGACTTTGATTAGATTTCTGAGGAAGGGAATCCCCTCTGTTCACAGAGACCCTGTCCTGGGTGGAAGGTTCTGTCCTAGGGGGAAGCCATGTCTTGGGTGGGGGCCCTGTCCTGGATAAAAGGCCCTGTCCTGGGTGGAAGGGCCTGTCCTGGGGGGTGGAGGGCCCTGTCCTGGGTGGAAGGTTCTGTCCTAGGGGGAAGCCATGTCTTGGGTGGGGGCCCTGTCCTGGATAAAAGGCCCTGTCCTGGGTGGAAGGGCCTGTCCTGGGGGGTGGAGGGCCCTGTCCTGGGTGGAAGGTTCTGTCCTGGGTGGAAGGTTCTGTCCTAGGTGGAAGCCTTGTCTTGGGTGGGGGCCCTTTCCTGGATAGAGGCCCTGTCCTGGGTGGAAGGGTCTGTCCTGGGGGGTGGAGGGCCCTGTCCTGGGTGGAAGGTTCTGTCCTAGGTGGAAGCCTTGTCTTGGGTGGGGGCCCTTTCCTGGATAAAGGCCCTGTCCTGGGTGGAAGGGTCTGTCCTGGAGGGTGGAGGGCCCTGTCCTGGGTGGAAGGTTCTGTCCTAGGTGGAAGCCTTGTCTTGGGTGGGGGCCCTTTCCTGGATAGAGGCCCTGTCCTGGGTGGGAGGGCTTGTTCTGGGGGGTGGAGGGCCCTGTCCTGTATGGGAGGGCCTGTCCTAGGTGGGAAGCATGTCCTGTGTGGGAGACCCTGTCCAAGGTGGGAGGCCTGTGTACTGTTTGGGAAAGAACCAGCTAAATTCAGCCGGCTCTTGTGGGGGTATCACTGCACACATTAAATAACATCCATGTAGGATTTCTCCTCCAATCACACTCTTAGCTGTGAATCTTCCTCACCTGTGTGACAGCTGTGCATCCAGATCTTCTTCCCGTCATACTTACACCGACACCTCATCACATTGTTCCTGAAATCCGATTCTGCCACTTCAAATTTTGGGTTCAGAATGACCTATATAAATATATATATTTTTTTTTTAAAGGAATAGATATGAGAAATACATTATTCATTTTACAACTCCCGAAAGTTGCCAAGAACATAAAAATTCCAAAAGTCTAATAGACTCTATGAAGCTTTCATTCACACAATCTGCTGGATGCACCGATTGAGCTAATAAGACTGTAAACCTTCGACCCAAGGTCAGCGTGTACAGCATTCCGCTAATGTGCCAGTTATATATCAAACAGCCGCACCATGAATTGTATCTTTACCCCGGTGACATTGTAGGTAATGACTATAGATTTATGAAGAGTTATGTGCTGCTGGGGACACAGTCTGTAAAATAAGGTTTCGGTCATATTTATTTGATCTAACTTGCAAACTAACAGAAAAAAAAAAACGCTACATCGTCATAAAATTGGATGATTTATTGGTGTATTGGGAAATAGGTAAAATGTTGGATCTGGACTCCGGGTCCAGCTGTGCAGAATGGATTTTACAAAATGCATCCTATATATTAATACTTTACTGTATTCTCTCTTTTTATATATATAATTTATTGCAAAGGTCTCCCGATCGTCCTCCATCACAATTCTCCTATCTTTTTAAAAGTCAAGTAAAGCTGACCGCGTTTCTGCTGAAAAAGCTTGGAATGTTGTCTGATATTTCTGCATACGCTATATTGTCAAAAGTATTGGGACGCCTGCCTTTATACGCACATGGGGGCAGATCAACAAAGAAATTACGCCGGCGTATCTACTGATACGCCGGCGTAATTTAAAAATTCCCACGTCGTATCTTTGTTTTGAATCCTCAAAACAAAGATACGATGGCATCTGGTTAGATCCGACAGGCGTACGTCTGCGTACGCCGTCGGATCTAAGATGCAATTTTTCGGCGGCCTCTAGGTGGCGTTCCCGTCGTAATCCGCGTCGAGTATGCAAATGAGCTATTTCCGACGATCCATGGAGCAATTTTTGACATCACACGGAGCCGCGCCATCCTACCGACAGAATGACGGTGTTTTTTTTTTTTTCTCAGCACATACCTCTTAATCAGGATTTTGACCTCAAGGCGATCCCGCGGGAGTGGGCGTTCCCAAGCACTGCCTGTGATTGACAGGCTTCCGAACGGCGCATACTGCGCGTCACAGGTTGCCGACAGAACCCGAACGTCGGTGCGCAGGCGCCGTATAGAGCCGCACCGACGTTTCAGGTTTTTTCGGCAACCTGTGACGTGCAGTATGCGCTGTTCGGAAGCCTGTCAATCACAGGCAGTGCTTGGGAACGCCCAGTCCCGCGGGATCGCCGTGAGGTCAAAATCGTGATTAAGAGGTATGTGCTGAGAAAAAAAACAACCACCGGCATTCTATTGGTAGGATGGCGCGGCTCCATGTCAAAAATTGTTTTGAGGGTGAACCTCCACTTTAACGACCTTGACTGTTTTTCAGATTCGGCGTTTACAAGACTAAAACGTTTTTTTTTTTTTGCTAGAAAATTACTTTAAAAACCTCAAACATTATATATATATATTTTCTAACACCCTAGAGAATAAAATGGCGGTCATTGCAATACTTTTTCACACCGTATTTGCGCAGCGGTCTTACAAGCGCACTTTTTTGGGGAAAAAAATCACTTTTTTTAATTAAAAAATAAGACAACAGTAAAGTTAGCCCAATTTTTTTATATATTGTGAAAGATAATGTTACGCCGAGTAAAATGATACCCAACATGTCACGCTTCAAAATTGCGCCCACTCGTGGCATGGCGTCAAACTTTTACCCTTAAAAATCTCCATAGGTGACGTTTAAAAAATTGCATCTTTTGAGTTACAGAGGAGGTCTATGAACTAGAATTATTGCTCTCGCTCTAACGATCGCGGTGATACCTCGCTTGTGTGGTTTGAACACCGTTTTCATATGCGGGTGCTACTCGCGTATGCGTTCGCTTCTGCGTGCGAGCTTGTCGGGACGGGGCGCTTTAAAAAAAAAATGTTGTTTTCTTATTTATTTATATTTATTTTAATATTTTTTACACTGAAAAAAAAAATGGATCACTTTTATTCCTATTACAAGGAATGTAAACATCCCTTGTAATAGAAAAAAGCAGGACAGGTCCTCTTAAATATGAGATCTGGGGGTCAAAAAGACGTCACATCTCATATTTACACTTAAATGCAAAAAAAAAAAAAAAATTGGAAAAATAACATTTAGAAAATATTGCTTTAAGAAGCATGGGCGGAAGTGACGTTTTGACGTCACTTGCGCCCTGCTATGCTATGGGGACGGGTGGGGGCCATCTTGCCCTCACTCGTATCCCAGTCGAGGAGAGGAAAGGACCCGATCGCCTCCGTCGCTGCCGACGGCTCCCGTAAGCAGCGGAGGGTGCAGGAGAGTGACGGGAGGTGGGGGGCCTCTCCCACCGCCGATAACGGTGATCTTGCGGCGAATCCGCCGCGGAGACTACCGTTATCGTTTACAGGACCGCTCACAGGAAAGATGAATATCTCAGTTGTGGTAGCGGCTGCTGCCGTTACCCGAGATATCCATCTTTTAAAAAAGGACGTATATGTACATGAGCGGGTCCTTAAGTGGTTAAAAAAAGAAAACATTTCTGGGGTCCTAAAACACGTCTAGCCCCGCCCCCTCCCCCGTACATCCCCCATAATCTTAGGCAGCGTTCTCTTTGTTGGAAGTCCTTTTCTCACCTGGAAAATATAGTCCCCGGGGCCGACGTCCGTGAGATCGATCCACTGGCAGTCGATGTCATGGCGGTAGGTATCCCAGCAGCCCACCGTTATTCCTTGTTCGCCGAAGTTGGCGCACTCGTAGCGCTTCTGGATTCCTGCACATTGAACATCATTACTTGGAAACATAATTTAAAAAAAGGGCACCATCACTTTTTTGTTGTACTACATTGTATTGTGGCATTCTGTATACATATCATGACATTTGTTACATCTTCATTATGACACCAACACTGGAGCACACAGAATCCTAACCAATCCGCTTCCAGGTTTTATTGTCGAAGCAGCTCAATTGAACAAGCTGAAGTTAAAAGCTGATTGGTTACTGTGCAGAGCTGCACCAGTTTCTGTGTGCTCCAGTTTTAGTAAATCTCTATACATACACTATATTACCAAAATTATTGGGACACCCAGGGCCGATGCTAGGCAGGGTGCACTGCACCCAGGCGCCTGCAGAGGTGGGGGCGCCGAACATCTAACAGACTCTCTAACAGAAGCCCTCTCTGTGTCTATCACAGAGGCCCCCCTCCAGGTCCCAATAAAGTACTCCGCTTCTCTTCCTGTATTTTGTTTATTGTTAAGAGATCATGTAAGGATCCCAGGGTAATGAAGAAGGGGAGCATCTCTGTGGTTGAGTCATTGCCATAGAAACATTTGTAAAGGGGAGGAGTTAGTAAAATGACGACGCCCATGTAGGGGCGCCAGAAATATTTCTGCACCCAGGCGCCTGTGACCCTAGGATCCGATCGGCCCTGGGGACGCCTGCCTTTACACGCACATGAACCACTTGCTGACCGGCGATATACGTCGGCAGAATGGCACGGGCAGGCAAATGGGTGTACCTGTACGTCCCCTTTAAATTTGCTGCCCAGCGGGCGCCAGGGGAGGGCTGGCAGCCTTAGGCCTGGGGGGGAAAGTCCAGTCAAGTGGCCCATTGAACCATCGAATGAGCTCACCATCCGGTCCCAGAGAGTTTCCTCTGCGCTGCTCTGTTTTCCACCCATCGGGAGCTTGAGCGTGGACTACAACTCCCAGAATGCAACAGCTAATGGCGAGCCGCTGTGGCCGTGTCCCCGGCCGAATAAAAAAAGATGGTGAAGGGCAGAGGCTGCCGACCATTTTGAACATAAGTTAGAGCGGCCTGGGAGGCAATTGCCACCCTGCCCCCTGGCCCAGCCCTCCCCTGGCGGGCGCGTGCTCGCCGCGTGCCTCAAGAGTGCGTCCGCGGGGTCCCGGGAACTCGATGTTCCCGGGCGGCCCGCGATTGCGGTCGGCAAAGGCAGAACAGTGGGATTTTGCCTTTGTATACAAGACATTCCCCTGTTCTGCCTAGTGACATGTCAGGGATCTACTGTTCCCTGTGATCGGGAGCAGTGAGCGCTAACGTGTCACTGGTAGCTCCTCCCCCTAACAGTTAGAATCACTCCCTAGGACACACTTAACCCCTTCAGCGCCCCCTAGTGATTAACCCCTTCACTGCCAGTGTCATTTTTACAGCAATGAGTGCATTTTTATAGCACTGATCGCTGAAAAAATGACAATGGTCCCAAAATGGTTTCAATAGTGTCTGAAGTGTCCGCCATAATGTCGCAGTCACGAAAAAAATCGTTGATCGCCGGCTATTACTAGTAAAAAAAAAATATTTATAAAAATGCCATAAAACTATCCCCTATTTTGTAAACGCTATAACCTTTCGATAAACGCTTATTGCGATTTTTTTTTACCAAAAATAGGAAGAAGAATACATATCGGCCTAAACTGAGGAAAAACCTTTTTTACATATTTTTCGGGGATATTTATTATAGCAAAAAGTACAAAATATCGCTCCATTTTTGTTTATAGCGCAAAAAATAAAAACCGCAGAGGTGATCAAAATGCCACCAAAAGAAAGCTCTATTTGTGGGGAAAAAAGGGACGCCAATTTTGTTTGGGAGCCACGTCGCACGACCGCACAATTGTTAGTTAAAGCGACGCAGTGCCGAATTGCAAAAGGTAGCCAAATGGTCCAGGGCTGAAGTGGTTAATGTCATCCCAGTTCAATATTGAGTTGGCCCCGCCCTTTGCAGCTATAACAGCTTCATCTCTTCTGGGAAGGCCGTCCACAAGGTTTAGGAGTGTCTATGAGAATGTTTAACCTTTAATGTGACATGTAATTTTGCTTAGGGCCCCAGGGAGGTCAGGATCGGCACTGGCTACCCCTCCAAATCATTTGGTGGAGGAGGAATTATGGTGTGGGGTTGTTTTTCAGGGGTTGGGCTTGGCCCCTTAGTTCCAGTGAAGGGAACTCTTAAGGCCTCGTACACATGACCGAACATGTCTGTCTGCTGAAACTGGTCCGCGGACCAGTTTCCGCGGACATGCCCGACCGCGTGTAGGGCCGACCGGACAATTTTCCGGCCTTGCGGACAGGTTTCCAGCGGACTAATGTTTCTTAGCATGCTAAGAAACATGTCCGCCGAAAAGCTGTCCGTCGGACATGTCCGATGGTCAGTACGACTCATTGGACATGTCCACTGGCCCGAAATCCCGTGCATGCGTCGAAGTGATTAGACGCATGCGTGGAAGCATTGAACTTCCGGGTTCGCACACATCGCCGCGTCATTGTCGCCGCCACGTCACCGCGTTTTCTGTCCGCGGGGAATTTGGTCTGATGGTGTGTACACAAATTCTGCCAGCAGACATGTCCGATGAAAACGGTCCGTGGACTGTTTTCATCGGACATGTCTGGCCATGTGTACGAAGCCTAAGGCGTCAGCATACCAAGACATTTTGGACAATTTCATGCTCCCAGCTTTGTGGGAACAGTTTGGAACAGTCAGCAGATAGTGTTTGTAGCTGCTGACTATGTTTTTTTTTTTTTTAAACGCCGGACCTCCGCTTTAATATCTAAGGTACCTTAAATCACTTTGCTAATTGCATATTGTACTTGTTTTGTAGCCTTAATACTGAAATTTGCACTTAAAATTGTAACTTGTGGAAATGCGGGGCGTGTCCGGGATGGCGAGGTGAGCGGCTGCTTTCTGCTTGAGCTCCGCTGGGTCACCTTCTAAAATCCTAATCCAGGCACCTTTTTCTGCTCTGAAAACACCCTGCAAATCCTGGATGAGGCGGCGATCCTCCAGTGCGTGTACTGGAAGGGGGAAGAAGCCGAAATTCCCGGTTATCGGGGCGGAAGACCTGCCGCCGCTGCTTCCCGCCCACGTGGAGACCCGAGCTGCACGAGGCTCTAACAAGGCCTCACAGACAGCCCCGATGGTGGCACCTAGCTCCCATCCCCCCTGGCTGACTGAGGTGGTGGCGGGGGTGACGATGGCCATAGCGACTTGCCAGACCACACTGACTGCAAAGATCGAGGCCCTCCAGATGGACATAGGCCTCATACGCCAAGATATGGACAAGCTGCGATCCCGAGTGACGGAAGCGGAACAAAGAGTCGGCGCAGCGGAGGATAATGTTGCACAACACTCTGCAGCTATCCTCACCCTCCAGTCCAAGGTAAAGGCCCTGGAGTATAGGGCAGAAGACGTGGAAAACCGTAACCGGAGAAACAACCTCCGCGTTGTTGGCCTGGCTGAGGGGGCGGAGGGTAATCATCCGACTACCTTTGTGGAGGACGTGTTCCGCTCGATCCTGCCGGAGGCCCGGTTTTCTCCCCAATATGTGGTTGAGCGTGCCCACCGGGTGCCCCCGAAGCCTGCCCCCCCTGGTGGCCCTCCACGGACTCTCATACTCAAGGTCCTGAACTTCCGCGACAGGGACGAGATCCTCCGCGCTTCCAGGGCCCTGGGAGAGCTGCGGTATCAAAACAAAAAGCTTCTCATCTTCCCTGATTACTCCGTGGGAACTTGTGGAAATGCCAGTAAAAACTTGGCTGTGCCAGTAAATTTTGGGTGTCGTGTCAGTAAAATTTCAATCTGGTAGGTTGCCAACACTGCTTCCTTTACCTTGATTTTCCTTGTAATCGGCTTGATGTGCATTGTGAACCTTTTACAGGTTTCCGTGACATTGACTTACCTTTTCCACAACGTGTGTCCTCCAGGCAGAAGCTGGCTTTGTGTCCTTCAGCTACTTTGGAGCCGTTCATATTGAGGAGGTCGTAGTGGGTGAAGACTTCAATACTGTGGTAATGTCTGAAGAGGGAAAGAATAGAACAAAATGATAACCTACAAGGACCATGATGATGATGATGGTGATGGTGGCCTCACATAGACATAAATGGAAAGAGACACTGCGGTGAGGCTATAAGATGGATATAAAAAAACATAATTGAAGCTCTTCTTCTGCAATGTATGTGCTAATTACTGGGCGATTCCAAGATTTCACTTTACAAGGATCTGTGCTGGGGGGGGGGGGGGCGTGGTTGGGGGGGTTTAAAGGAACAACCGAGGAAATGTAGACGCCACCCATCGCTCTGAAATTATACATCATGTCTATTCCCACTCTCGATATCAGGGATCCTCAAACTACGGTCCTCCAGCTGTTGCGGAACTACACATCCCATGAGGCATTGTAGACCTATGACATTCACAGACATGACTAGGCATGATGGGAATTGTAGTTCCTGAACAACTGGAGGGCCGTAGTTTGAAGACCCCTGATCTATATATTCATGCAGTTCATGGGAAATACGACAAGTAACCAACAACAGTAGAAACTATAACAAACCTTAAACTGATACTAAACAGACAGTGATTGATTTATATTGTCCCTTTCAGGGCTTTTGTTCTCAGAGAACAGGTGCAGGAACTCCTCTCTTCCGGGTCACCAGTGTCCATAAAGGGCACAGGAGAGTCACTCCCTCTCCCTTGGCACCGCTCTAATCTCCATAGATAGATTCATGTATTGCATGAATCTATCTATGGTCGCCGCTGACACCCCCTATTCAGGTGTCCGGCCCTTTTTCAGGCACCGGGCACCTGAATTACAGCGGTGGGGGTGTTTTTTGGAAGCTATAGGCTCTAATAGGCACCCAAAAATGTGAGAGGCGGGCACAACGCTGTGGATCGCTGCTCTTAGTGGCTCGCTGAGAGGCTGAGTCAGGTGCCGGTCCAGGCATGTGGGCGGATCCAACCATATGGTCGCAATCTTTCCCAAGCCTGGACCATCTCTGTGACGTCAGCAAGCTTCAACCCGCTGTCTGCTGAAAATGGGTCACAGGAGTGCAGAACGAACTGCCCCAAGCCACGATTCAATATGTTAACCCCTTTGCACTGGCCTTTTAAGAGGTTTTAAATGGTGGGAGGCGGGGCAGGGTTTATGATCATGAATACTGCCCCACCCCATTAATACCACTTCTCCCCATGAATACCACCCCATGAATACCACTTCCCCCCATGAATACCACCCCACCCATGAATACCACCCTACTCCATGAATACCACTTCCCCCCATGAATACCACCCCACCTATGAATACCACCCCACCCATGAATACCAGCCTACTTCATAAATACCACTTCCCCCCCATGAAAACCGCCCCGCCCCATGAATACCACTTCCCCTCATGAATACCACCCCACCCCATGAATACCACTTCCCCCCCTGAATACAACCCCACTCCATGAATACCACTTGTAGTGATGTAAAAATCCGGGTCACGGCACCAATGTAGTGATATAAAAAAATCCAGAGAAGGCATTTAATGGATCTTCCAATAACAAACAAAGTCCACATTCCACAGATGATAAAAAATCCAACAGGGTAATTCAAAGTCTCATCTTAGAGAATATATATTCTGATCACTTCCAGACCAACATATATTCATGCAGAGAATACATAGGGGAAAAGATTCTCTCCACTTCTAGTCCTGTGCCATGTTTCTCAGAGAATACATAGAGAACATATATTCTGATCACTTCCAGACCAACATATATTCATGCAGAGAGGGAGTATATTCTCTGAGTGACAAGGCTCACCTCCAAGTTTATATTCTCTATCCACTGAATAGCTGAGCAATTTGATTGGCCGTCTTTGATCTGAAAGACAGGATCTAGAGCCTGTCTTTCAGAGTGCCAGGTAATTGTCACTCCCAGCCGGAGTCACTAATTAGTATTAGGGAGCCAATTAGTATACACCCTTGCATACCAATAAGCTCCCTCTAATAAGTAATTAGATTACATGTGGCCTGATAAATGGTTTGATGTGTAAAAACAGATTATTCCTGTCTCTTTGAATTACAGGTTTGATGTGTAAAATAGATCATGTACGTCTTTTGATGTGTAACATGTAATTACAGGTTTGAAATCTGGCCTCGTCAATTTTGGACTTATAACACAATAATACAACATATATATACAGTACAGACCAAAAGTTTGGACACGCCTTCTCATTCAAAGAGTTTTCTTTATTTTCATGACTATGAAAATTGTAGATTCACACTGAAGGCATCAAAACTATGAAGTAACACATGGAACACGTGGAATTATACATAACAAAAAAGTGTGACACAACTGAAAATATATTTCATATTCTAGGTTCTTCAAAGTAGCCACCTTTTGCTTTGATTACTGCTTGGCACACTCTTGGCATTCTCTTGATGAGCTTCAAGAGGTAGTCACCTGGCGCAGCACCCCATCACTCTCCTTCTTGGTCAAATAGCCCTTACACAGCCTGGAGGTGTGTTTGGGGTCATTGTCCTGTTGAAAAATCAATGATGGTCCAACTAAGCGCAAACCGGATGGAATAGCATGCCGCTGCAAGATGCTGTGGTAGCCATGCTGGTTCAGTATGCCTTCAATTTTGATAAAATCCCCAACAGTGTCACCAGCAAAGCACCCCCACACCATCACACCTCCTCCTCCATGCTTCACGGTGGGAACCAGGCATGTAGAGTCCATCCGTTCACCTTTTCTGCGTCGCACAAAGACACGGGGGTTGGAACCAAAGATCTCAAGTTTGGACTCATCAGACCAAAGCACAGATTTCCACTGGTCTAATGTCCATCCCTTGTGTTCTTTATCCCAAACAAGTCTCTTCTGCTTGTTGCCTTTCTTTAGCAGTGGTTTCCTAGCAGATATTCTACCATGAAGGCCTGATTCACACCGTCTCCTCTTACCAGTTCTAGAGATGTGTCTGCTGCAAAAGGTGGAAGAACCGAGAATATGAAATATATTTTCAGTTGTTTCACACTTTTTTGTTATGTATAATTCCACATGTGTTACTTCATAGTTTTCATGCCTCCAGTGTGAATCTACAATTTTCATTGTCATGAAAATAAAGAAAACTCTTTGAATGAGAAGGTGTGTCCAAACTTTTGGTCTGTACTGTATATATATATATATATATATAACATTCCACATAAATCCACATATATTACAACACCACTTCCCCCATGAATACCTCCCCACTCCATGAATACCACTTCCCCCCATGAATACAACCCCCACTCCATGAATACTACACCCCCCCCCCCTCATCAGTACCACCCCACCACAAGAATACTTCCACTGCATGAATACCACTCCACCCCATGAATATCACATCCCCCCATCAATACCACCCCACTCCATGAATAGCACTACACCCCATGACTACCACATCACTTCATAAATACCACCACACCCCAGGAATACCACCCTACTCCATGAATACAACCCACCCCATGGATACCACCCCCCGAATACCACCCCCCCCCATGAATGCTACCCCACTCCATGAATACCACCCAACTCAATAAATACCACTTCCCCCCATGAATATCACCCTACCCCATGAATATAACATCACCCCCATGAATACCACCTCACCCCATGGACACAACTTTCCCCCGATAGAATACCACCACACCCCAGGAATACCACCCCACTCCATGAATACCAACCCCCCTGAATACCACCCCCCCCCCCTCCATGAATGCTACCCCACCCTATGAATACCACCCTACTCAATAAATACCACTTCCCCCCATGAATACCACCCCATTTCATGAATACCACTTTCCCCCATAAATAGCACCCCACTCCAGGATACTACCACATCCCCCTTACATGCTGTCTTTCACCTACTTGTTTATTTTGCACCAACTATACTAGTTTGCAGTCTGAGGACTGTGATGAAAAAACACTTCCCTTCCCATCATCAGCATAAGATGGTTCCTCGTTTTTGAGAACCCGCTATGATTTCCACGGCATTAACCCATTAAAGTAATTATCCTCAGTCAGTTACTTTTGTTGTTCTGACAATAATGGCGATTCTGGAGCTAACCGTTCCGGCTAACCTCGGACCATACTTCAGGTTGACTTTCCTTTGAAATGATTGGTCGATTGAGCCTGTCGTTGGGCCATTATATTGTAATATTTAAAAATACAATGAAATAGGAAGCCCGTATCCCTGCATTTTTTACTATTGGCTGGTTCACTTAATAAAAGGTAAAAAGTAATGTGCAGCAACCATGGCAACCAACTATTATCCCCCCATTATTCTGATTTCTTGTGGGGTGTATTCTGAACAATGGAAGGTGAATTTAAAGTAGAACGAGGCTTACTCCATCAACATTGTTTTATGTGATCCCTCGCCCCTCCCCCCACCCTCTCTCTCTCTTACACAAAAGCTAAAATTTTGTATTTTTTTAATCTTTTTCTTTCTGTGCCGCAGCTCTTCTGGAAATACGGCCTTGGCCGGGCCCCGATGCCGCCTGGGATATAAGTCACAGCTGTACCAGGAGACCGTGTATTACTGAGACACAACTGTGCGTTGTATGTACACATGGGCGACGCATTTGTGTGCAAGTATACAAACTCAGCCGGGCGCTATAGTGACAATCTGGCTGTGTTTCATCTTTTACGTCAATGTCTAAAAATGGCCCCCGTTGTATCGCAGTCCTGCTATAAGTCGCTTATCGCTGCCATTACTAGTATGAAAATAAATGGTATATGCATTATTCCACAGTATGTAGGCGTTATCATTTTAAATTTTCACAAACGCCAATCAATATACACTTATTGTGATTTTTTTTTTTTATCAAAGACATGTAGCAGGATACATTTTGGCCAAAATTTATGAAGAAATTCTATTTTTTTTAACCGCTTCAGCCACCGGAATAATTTACCCCCTTCCTGACCAGAGCACTTTTTGCAATTCGGCACTGCGCCGCTTGTGCGGTCGTGCAACATTGTACCCAAACAAAATTGGCGTCCTTTTTTCCTCACAAATAGAGCTTTCTTTTGGTGGTATTTGATCATCTCTGCGGTTTTTATTTTTTGCACTATAAACCAAAATAGAGCAACAATTTTGAAAAAAAACACAATGGCCCGGATTCAAAGAGATTTGCGCTTTATTTGCGGAGGCGCAGTGCAGCGTTTTTGCCCTGCGCCCCCGCAAATTTACTGCGCTACCCGCGATTCATGGAGCAGTAGCTCCGTAAATTGCGTGTGCGCTGTGTAAACTTGCCCTGCGTAAGGGCGCCTAATGTAAATGATCCCGTAGGGGGCGGGAATAATTTAAATTAGGCGCCAAGCGTAGAGCGCATGCTCCGTCGGGAAACTTTCCCGACGTGCATTGCGGCAAATGACGTCGCAAGGACGTCATTTGCTTCAAAGTGAACGTGAATGGCGTCCAGCGCCATTCACGAATCACTTACGCAAATTACGTAAAAATCGAAAGTGTTTCTACTTGACATCTGTTACACAGGAGAGGGACATTACAAGCTGTTGGCTTATTCAATGCAAGGACACCTGCTTTTAAGATGCTAAGTAAGCTGAATTGTGAAAGACATTTCCATTATGTGATAACCCTGTTTTAAAGCCTTTTGATTAGCAGGTGTGGGTATCTGTCGGAGACAGTCCGTCTGGCTAGAATTGTGGATTGAAGGTTATTTGAATCTATTATGTGTGTTTGAAGATGTATGTGTTTACGCTAAGGGACTTTGTATTGTTCTAAAGGTCAGAAGCCTCCTGTCAGGAGTATTGAATTAGCATGCTATTATCTAAAGAAATGTAACCTCTCAGAGGTAGTAATTAAGTTCTGCTAAATAGACCGGGCTATTGTGTACATTGATTACCCCCTGGGGCTTCTGTCTCAATACACATAATAGTCTTTCTATCCAAGCTATTGGACCAATCCCTGTTGACTATTTCAAGTCCTCATTTGCATGATTAAAGAGGACCTGAGTGAGGACTGCATATACTTTACAATTGACCAATAGGAAAGCGGTTGTTGGGAGTGGGATGTTCCAAATTCTGTATAAAAGTATGCTTTGTACTTGAAAATAAAGAGGCCTGCTTGAACATACATACAGCCTGCCTGGTGTGTGTTCCTAATGGGTCTGAACGGCACATAGCTGTAGTTTGGATCCCGGAACCTTGGATGACTGGACCATCAGACGTTGCAATCTGCAAGCTGATCCAATAGAAGCAGAGGAGTGTCAGGAGAGCAGAACCGGGCGAGAAAGGGTCTCGTCACACACGCCGTACGGAAACAACGTAAATTGCGTACGCAGGGCTCGCGCAACATTGTGAATCGGTGTTAGTATGCAATTTGCATACTATACACTGAGCACAATGGGAGTGCCCCCTAGCGGCCATCGCAAGAATGCAGCCTAAGATATGCGTGGCATAAGAGCCTTATGCCACGCAGATTTTAGGCTGCAGTCAGCGTTACGATGTTCCTGAATCAGGAGCATTCGTAACGCCAGGGCAAGTAAGCAATTGCGCTGTGTAACCTATGGTTACACAGGCGCAATTGCTTCTGGAATCCGGGCCAATATTTTTTACTTTTTGCTATAATAAATATCCCCCAAAAATATATAAAACATTTTTTTTCCTCAGTTTAGGGCGATACGTATTCTTCTACATATTATTGGTATAAAAAAAAAAAAGGCAATAAGCATCTATTTATTGGTTTGCACAAAAGTTATGGCATCTGACTCTGTTCATTCGGAAAATGAAGGAGTCAGGTTTACATGGAGGGGGACAGCAGCAGAATGGAGGTGGACACGGAGCGCAGAGGCAGAACGGAGGGGGACATGGTGCGCAGAGGGGGACAGCAGCAGAACGAAGGGGGACATGGAGCGCGGAGGGGGACAGCGGCAGATTGAAGGGGGACATGGAGAGCGGAGGGGGACAGCAGAAGATTGAAGGGGGACACGGAGCGTGGAGGGGGACAGCAGCAGAACGAACGGGGACACGGGACTCGAAACGCGGAGGGGGACAGCAGCAGAACGGAGGGGGACACAGAGCGCAGAGGGGGACAGCAGCAGAATGAAGGAGGACAAGGAGCATGGAGGGGGACAGCAGCAGAATGAAGGGGGACACGGAGTGCGGAGGGGGACACGGACCGCGGAGGGGGACAGCAGCAGAACGAAGGGGGACACGGACCGTGGAGGGGGACGGCAGCAGAACGAAGGGCAGAGGGGGACAGCAGAAGAACGAAGGGGGACACGGAGTGCGGAGGGGGACAGCAGCAGAATGAAGGGGGACATGGAGCGCGGAGGGGGACAGCAGCAGAACAAAGGGGGACACGGAGCGCAGAGGGGGACAGCAGCAGAACGAAGGGGGACACGGAGCGAAGCTAGGGACAGCAGCAGAACGAAGGGGGACACAAAGCACGGAGGGGGACAGCAGCAGAACGGAGGGGAACACAAGACACGGAGCTTGGAGGAGGGGGACAGCAGAAGAACAAAGGGGGACACGGAGTGCAGAGGGGAATAGCAGCAGAACGAAGGGGGACACGGAGTGCAGAGGGGAATAGCAGCAGAACGAAGGGGGACACGGAGTGCAGAGGGGAATAGCAGCAGAACGAAGGGGGACACGGAGAGCTGAGGGGGACAGCAGCAGCACGGAGGGGGACTGGAGGAGGATACAGAGACAGTCAGCGGTAATCGGTGCACCTTTGGGGGGCGTTAAAAGCACAGATCACCGCTGTATAGATTTCACTAAACCAGCTGAAGGCCAGGGGGGGGGGGGTCCGGGAGATCATCCCTGACTGAATGTTCGGTATCGGTATCAATGCCGATGCTAGTATTGTTATCGGGACAACCCTAGTGTAGACTATATATATATATATATATATATATATATATATATATATATATATATATATATATATATATATATATATAGTGCAGGCAATGTATTAATATATATATATATATATATATATATATATACACACACAGTGCATTCAGTATAGAATATATATACAGTGCTGGCAGTCTAGTATACAGTATATACAGTGTGAGGGTCTGGTATGGATTTTGGGGGGACCCCACGGCAATTTTTTTTTATATTTTGGTGTGGATTTCCCCTTAAAATCCACGGCAATTTTTTTTTTATATTTTGGTGTGGATTTCCCCTTAAAATCCATACCAGATCCGAAGGGCCTGGCATGGACTGGGGGGGGGGGGGGGGACGTTGATTTTTTCATTGATTTTTCATCTATATTTTCGGGAGCCGGCAATACATTACAGCCATAAAGGAGGTGTAAATTAAATTTTTTCCTTTAGAAATGTAATTTTGCTGCGGGACTGTTATACACATTGCAGAGATGCACCAGATTACAGGCAGAGTAAGGGGACCCCCCAGACACGATATTTAAAGGAATCCTTCATTTTTATTGTTTCACTTTAAGTATTATTAAAATCACTGCTCCCGAAAAAAACCTGCTGTTTTTAAAACTTTTTTTTGGCATTGATACATGTCCCCAGGGGCAGGACCCGGGTCCCCAAACACCTTTTATGGCAATAACTTGCATATTAACCTTTACAATTAGCACTTTTAATTTTTCATGTTCGTGTCCCATAGACTTTAATAGGGTTCGGATGTTCGCACAATTTTTTTTTCCTGTTCGCATTAGGGATGTCCTGATACCGATACTGGTATCGGTATCGGTACCGATTCGAGCATTTTCCGAGTACTTGTGGGCAGTCAGGTATCGGGTGGTGGGGGGAGTTACAAGTCGTCTCTGTGCCGTCTCTCCCCCGTGCTGTCTTCTCCCTCTTCGTGCCGTGCTGCTCTCCCCCGTGCTGTCTTCTCCCTCTCATTGCCGCTCTCCCCCCATGCTGTCTTGTCCCCCTCCGTGCCGCTCTCCCCCGTGCTGTCTTGTCCTCCTCCGTGCCGCTCTCAACCCGTGCGTTCTTATCCCCCTCCGTGCAGCTTTCCCCCGTGCGTTCTTATCCCCCTCCGTGCCGCTCTCCCCCCGTGCGTTCTTGTCCCTCTCCGTGCCGCTCTCCCCCTAAGCGTTCTTGTCCCCCTCCATGCTGCTCTCCCCCTGCTGTCTTCTCCCCCCCTCCGTGCCGCTCTCCCCCCTCAATATGTCAGGATGGAGAGCGGAGGTAGGAGCCGCTAAATTCGGCTCCTACCTTTTCCGAATGGACAGTGTCAGTGAACACTGACACTCCATTCACATAACTGAGCATCGTAACTTGTGTTTACAATGCTTCAGTTTATGAATGGAGAGAAGTTTCTCTCTATTCATTTTAGCTGAGGCTGCAGAGAAAGGGACTGGGGGATCTGTGTCCTTAGTCCTGTAACGGAACTATGTATTCTGCCTGGACATCTATAATCATCATGGAATGGGGTGGCAAGTGAATCATAATTCATGTTTGCAGGATGTCTTGAGATATCACAAGTTGTTGGCTATTCAATGTGGGGACACATTCTTTTGAAAGGTGTTCATTGCATCTACTCCTAGACATTTCATTTGTGTAAAGGTGTTAATCCAGGTCTGCTCCCAGACCTCTAATTATGTATGCTAAATACTGTTTATGTGTGGAATGTCTGTCTAGGGATGTGGATTGGAAGGAGATCATTGTGTGATGTGTGGGTGGGGAGTTTGATTGTTCATGTGCCTTGAAAACTGTATAAAATCTCAGAGTGAACCATTAAAGTAAGCTACTTGACCCTTCAAAATGTAGCCCCGTCTCGTTCTTGAAAGGGCATTCTATGGGACCATTATTCTGCTCTATTTACAGCTGCACCTGACTCTTTCTCTGGATCTCGTGGATGGGGTTATACCAGCTGTACTTGCATATCGCAACTTGCCAGGGAAGGACGTCTCCAACGGCTGATACCCTCTCACTACTTGGGTAGCCGTTACAAGTCCCTTTCTCTGTCTTAAAGTGGAGATGTCAGAGGTCTGTTAAGACCCCTGATATCTCACCAAAGCCCCCCCCCAACAGGACTGATTAAAAGTAAGAAAAAAAAAATAGCAATAAATAATTTAAAAAATAAAATGTAAGTAATAATTAAAAAAAAAACACACTAACAATCCACTACCCCCCCCCCCTAAAAAAATAAAGAAAAAATCACTGTTAAAAAAAAATAGTAAAAAGAAAAAAAAAATTGTGTAAAAAAAAAAAACACCACTGTCACATGACATTTAAAAAAAAAGTATCGGTGTTCGGTATCGGCGAGTACTTGAAAAAAAGCATCGGTACTTGTACTCGGTCTCAAAAAAGTGGTATCGGGGCAATCCTCATTCACACTTTTCCTTGTACAGGATGTGACTGTTTTGGGGTTGGATCTAATCACATTTACTTCTATATGATAAAAAATGTTTTCAAGATTTATTGGTTTCCTTTAAAAGCTTTTATACGCTCTGCACTTGGCTCCCCCGCTACTCCCTCACAACGTTTCCCGCTCTGGAGAATCAGCGGAATGGAGGAGCTGAAGATTTTTTTTCCATGGGAGGGGAGCGTACATTAGCGCGGTATGTTTTTTTTTCTGCTTCTAGAAATCACTTTAGCGGCGCTGAGATGTTGCCTGCTGCTCCTGACAAGGTAGCGCTGCGAGAGGCGGCTCGTTAGAATCAAGCTCATATGGCGTTATCACAACGTCCTATTATTCTCTTCTGTCTCGGCTCCTTCTGTCGATGGAAATTCAATGGAATCAAAGAAAATCTAATTTGGCCCGAACACCGCTTCTGTAATTCGTTCCTCGTGACTGAAATCTTCCACGGAGGAAGTTTCCCTTTTCATACAGAATGCGGGAGAGTGCGGGAAGAGTTAATGAGACGCCAAATACAGATTTCATTGCATAATAAACAAAATGCTTCAAAGGAGAAGTCCATGGAAACCCAACTGAATGATAAATAGTTGGCTAAAGAACTTTTTTTTTTAATTGGCAAAAAAATAAAATAAATAGAATTTTTATTTTTACCTTTTTGGATCCTTTGTTACTGCTCAGTAATGCTCAGTAATGCTGATCTACTGTTGTCACTTTGCCGCCACCTCCTGTCTCTAGTGACATTTAGGTGACATTTATTAGGATTTCCTGATGGTGACAACAGCGGGCCATCTCCGTGTAATGTGTGTTCTGATGTGTGGCATGGTTTATTTGGTAAATGTTAGAAATCAAGATTTTAATACGGTTTCCTTATTGTTTTCTTTTTTTTTTGGCGAATAGGAAAGTCTGCCAATTCTGTTCATGGAGTGCGACTTTGATGCAACTTTCCACTCTCTGGCACTCAAGTTGCATCAAAGTCGCATCGAAGTAGTGCAGGAACCTTGGAATGTTAGGGTTAGGACCTAAGGGCAAGGATTAACGTACTAAAACTCTAACTCTAACCCTAACTCTAACACTAACTCTAACCCTAACTCTTACCCTAACTCTAACCCTAACTCTAAACTTAACTTTAACTCTAACACTCTAACCCTAACTCTAACACTAACTCTAACCCTAACTCTTACCCTAATTCTAACCCTAACTCTAAACTTAACTTTAACTCTAACACTCTAACCCTAACTCTAACCCTAACTCTAAACTTAACTTTAACTCTAACACTCTAACCCTAACTCTAACCCTAACTCTAACCCTAACTCTAACCCTAACTCTAACCCTAACCTGAACTCTAACCCTAACTCTAACCCTAACCCTAACTCTAACCCTAACTCTAACCCTAACCCTAACCCTAAACCTAACCCTAAACCTAACCCTAACTCTAACCCTAAACTGAACTCTAACACTAACCCTAACCCTAACTCTAACCCTAAACCTAACCCTAAACCTAACCCTAACTCTAACCCTAAACTGAACTCTAACACTAACTCTAACCCTAACTCTTACCCTAACCCTAAACTTAACTCTAACCCTAACCTGAACTCTAACCCTAACTTTAACTCTAACTCTAACCCTAACTCTAACCCTAACCTGAACTCTAACCCTAACCTGAACTCTAACCCTAACCTGAACTCTAACCCTAACCTGAACTCTAACCCTAACCCTAACCCTAACTCTAACACTAACTCTAACACTAACTCTAACACTAACTCTAACACTAACTCTAACACTAACCCTAACTCTAACCCTAAACCTAACCCTAACCCTAACTCTAACCCTAAACTGAACTCTAACACTAACTCTAACCCTAACTCTTACCTTAACCCTAACTCTAAACTTAACTCTAACCCTAACCCTAACGCTAACCCTAACTCTAACCCTAACTCTAACCCTAACTCTAACCCTAACCTGAACTTTAACCCTAACTCTAACACTAACTCTAATCCTAGCTCTAACCCTAACTCTAACCTGAACTTTAACCCTAACACTAACTCTAACCCTAACTCTTACCCTAACCCTAACTCTAACCCTAATGCCACGTACACACCATCACTTTATGTGATGGAAAAAAACGTCATTTTCTGTGAAGTAAAAAACGACGTTTTTGAAACTTCAATTTTCAAAAACGACGTTGCCTACACACCATCGTTTTTTCACAATGCTCTAGCAAAGCGAGGTTACGTTCACCACGTTTTCCCATTGAAGCTCGCTTCATAACTAGCTTCTGGGCATGCGCTGGGGTGTAAAAACGTCGTTTTTTGCGACACACGGTCAATTTTTGTGAAACAAAAAACGACGTTTTGAAAAACGACACAAAAAATTGAAGCATGTGGCTTTTATTCTAATAAATTGGTAATTGGGTAATGCACTGCTAGGCCTTTGCACCCTTTTTGATTTTGTTTCACTATACACTGTAGTGCGCCCCCTGTGGACAGGACATTAAGGTTTACATCCACTTCACAACTAAAGTTGGGTGCAGAGGTTGGCTTTTGTACAAAAAAATAAAATAAAAAAATAAACAGATATAATGTAAATAAATAAAATAAAAAAATAAAATATAAATAATATAAATAAAACAAAATACAATACATTTTTCCTTCGCTGCTCTAACTCTACTGAGCCAATTTGGGATCCAGCGCCATCTCAATATTTTCCTCCTCACCTGCAGTTGTGTTTGTTCAGTAATTAGCGCATATTTTATGGCGTACCTTTGGGAACAGCTGAGCCTCCGATTCTGTTATTTATGAGATCGCTGCTTTATTCCATTTTTGTTTATTTTTTATTTTTTTTGTAGAGAAATATTTCTTGGATTAACCATTTAAATGTATATTTGGGTTTAATAAAATACCAGCAGGTGTGAATGGACCGATTTGGTCTTATAGACCCCCAGATCTCCCCATAAAGAGGACCTGTCACTGCCTGCTGCTGTCACTTATGATGTTTACATTCCTTGTGACAGCAATAAATGTAATCAACATAAAAAAAAAAAAAAATAATAATTAAAAGCGTAAAAAAATAAATGAAAAATAAAATTAAAATTAAAGTACCACTGTCCACCCATGCCTGCGCATGCATGCTTTAACCACTTAACCCCCGGACCATATTGCTGGTCAAAGACCAGAGCACTTTTTGCGATTCGGCACTGCGTCGTTTTAACTGAAAATTGCGCGGTTGTGCGATGTGGCTCCCAAACAAAATTGACGTCCTTTTTTCCCCACAAATAGAGCTTTCTTTTGGTGGTATTTGATCACCTCTGCGGTTTTTAGTTTTTGCGCTATAAACAAAAATAGAGCGAAAATTTTGAAAAAAATGAATATTTTTTTACTTTTTACCATAATAAATATCCCCCAAAAATATATAAAAAAAAACTTTTGTTTTTCTCAGTTTAGGCCGATAAGTATTCTTCTACATATTTTCCGTAAAAAAAAATCGCAATAAGCGTTTGATTGGTTTGCGCAAAAGTTATAGCGTTTACAAAATAGGGGGTATTTTTATGGCATTTTTATTAATATTTTTTTTTACTAGTAATGGCGGCGATCAGCTTTTTTTTTTCGGTACTGCGACATTATGGCGGACACTTCGGACACTTTTGACACATTTTTGGGACCATTGGCATTTTTATAGCGATCAGTGCTATAAAAATGCATTGGATTACTATAAAAATGCCACTGGCAGGGAAGGGGTTAACACTAGGGGGCGGGGAAGGGGTTAAGTATGTTCCCTGGGTGTGTTCTTACTGTGGGGGGGGTGGCCTCACTAGGGGAAATGACTGATCTCTGTTCATACATTGTATGAACAGAAGATCAGCATTTCTCCCTTGAAAGGACCGGGAGCTGTTTACACACACAGCTCCCGGTCCTCGCTCTGTAACGAGCAATCGCGGGTGCCCAGCGGTGATCGCGACCGCCGGGCACGCACGCGGGAGTCAGGAGCGAGCGGGCGGCGTGCGGGCGGCTCATGTTAATTTATGTTCTGGTTACCTCCTCTTTAAACTGTATATAAGATTGTATTCTTGGTTCTATTAAACACTCCATGTTCAGCAGACAAACAAGTCTGGTCTCGTTGTGTGTTGTGAGCAGCTGGAATATCTGATATCAATATCCAGACTGATAGGAAGCGGTATATGACGGAAGAACTCAAGCGGAGTGTGGGACGTTCCGTTACAGATAGTATTTTGATTGTGTCAGTGGTGTAACTAGAACCTTTAGGGCCCCGATGCAAGAAACCATGAAGGGCCCCCCTAACCCCCCAGACAGTGCTCTTTTCTCCGAGCCCGGTGGCGGAACAACAGGACCCGATCGCAAGTGGGTGGCTGCATATAAAGGAACCGATTTCTCCATTTCCCCCTGCTTCTCCTCTTCTCCCTCTCCCTCCCGCGGGCATTCAGCAGCTGCAGGAGGAAAATGGAGAGATTGGTTCCTCTATGCCAGTATTTCTCAATATTTTTCCAGCCAGGGCACCCTTGAAGTATACCCCTAGATGAATGGGGCTGCACTGAAACCACCCTGCAACTGGGTGCATTGCATGCAGTTGCAGCATAGTGATGATGCATTTAAGGGGTTAAAACAGGCGGTCAGGAGGCAACATATTGCATCTTTACCGGCTGTCAAATGCCTCTGAAAAGCAATCTGAGCATAGATCACTTTTCAGTGTAACAGCATTTTTTTGCTGGTACTATGAACAAGCAAAAAAAAAAAAAAAAAAATCGGTTCTGATTGTACATATATAGGGGGTCATGTAAACACACATACATATACACTGTATATATACATATACACACACTTATATAAATACACACACACACACACATAAAAACCAGTGGCAGCTGGTGTTCAAAATTTTTGGTGGGACGCAAGCAAACTGAAAAATTCTTTAAAAAACAACAATTGCAGCGTCACTGTGCCCATCAAACGCAGCCACTGTGCCCATCAAACACAGCAACTGTGCCTATCAACCACTGTGCCCATCAACCACAGCCTCTGTGCCATCAACTGCAGCCACTGTGCCCTCAAACACAGCCACTGTGCCCATCAAAACGCAGCCACTGTGCCCATCAAAATGCAGCCACTGTGCCCATCAAAATGCAGCCACTGTGCCCATCAACCGCAGCCACTGTGCCCATCAACCGCAGCCACTGTGCCCATCAAACACAGCGACTGTGCCCATCAAACACAGCGACTGTGCCATCAAATGTAGCCACTGTGCCCATCAAACAAAGCCACTGTGCCGATCAAACACAGCCACTGTGCCCATCAACCACAGCCACAATGCCATCAATCAAAGCCACTGTGCCCTCAACCGCAGCCACTGTGCCCATCAAACACAGCCACTGTGCCCATCAAACACAGCCACTGTGCCCATCAACCACAGCCACAATGCCATCAATCAAAGCCACTGTGCCCTCAACCGCAGCCACTGTGCCCATCAAACGCAGCCACTGACTGTGCCATCAACCACAGCCACTGTGCCATCAACCACAGCCACTGTGCCATCAACCACAGCCACTGTGCCATCAAATGTAGCCACTGTGCCCTCAAATACAGTCACTGTGCCCATCAAACACAGTGACTGTGCCCATCAACCACAGCCACTGTGCCATCAAATGTAGCCACTGTGCCCATCAAACACAGCCACTGTGCCCAGCAAACACAGCCACAGTGCCATCAATCAAAGCCAATGTGCCCTCAACCGCAGCCACTGTGCCCTCAACCGCAGCCGCTGTGCCCATCAAACACAGCCACTGTACCCATCAAACGCAGCCACTGACTGTGCATCAACCACAGCCACTGTGCCATCAACCGCAGCCACTGTGCCCTGAAATGCAGCCACTGTGCTTATCAAATGCAGCCACTGTGACCCTGCCCGCTTGCAGTCTGCCTGGCGGTTCAGTGTTAGGAAAGCGAATATTAATTCGCTTTTCTGACACAGCTGCGTGGACTGCGAGCGCCCAGCATGGCGTACATACATACATAAATATGCACAATGCACATGAACACACACACATGCATACATACATGCACATATACATACAACGCCACATGAACACACACACACATATGCAAACACACACACATATACATACATGCACATGAACACACACATATGCAAACACACACACATATACATACATGCACATGAACACACACATATGCAAACACACACACATATACATACATGCACATGAACACACACACATATAAACACACATACAGTAGATTAAAAAAGTCAGTGCTTTACCTTAGCTCTTCCTGCCGGGTACTGCACTGTAGGGGGAGACAAAGAGCACAGCACACACTGCTTTCGCTTTGTAATCAATGTGACGAGCTCCCCACACACACAGTGCCGAATACAGTTCGGCTTAGGGTCGGGGAGCTCATCTCCGCTCCTCCTATCGATGTACTGTATACAGGGGGCCCTCAAGGGCCCCCTGTAGCAAGGGGCCCGGTCGCCATTGCGATCTCAGCGACCCCTATAATTCCGCCACTGGATTGTGTGTTTTTTGTGTTAAAATTAAAAATAAAAAAATATTTTTTCCAACAAAATGCATTTGAAAAATCATTGCGGAAATCCTGTGTGACATAAAAAAAATTGCAAAACCCACCAATTTTTTCCCCTAGGGCAGGCATGTCCAAAGTCTTGCTCGGGGGCCAATTGCGGCCCCCGTTCCAGTTGAATATGGCCCCCCTGGTAATTTGGATATAGTGGCCCAGATTCACGTAGGAGGGCGTATCTTTGTGCGGGCGTAGCGTATCCTAGAAACGCTACGCCGCCGTAACTTAGAGAGGCGAGTACCGTATTCACAAAGAACTTGCGCCCTAAGTTACGGCGGCGTAGCGTAAATGGGCTGGCGTAAGCCCACCTAATTTAAACTAGGCTGGTAGGGGGCGTGTTGTATGGTAATGAATCGTGACCCCACGTGAATGACGTACCTAACGAACGGCTCATTCGCACCTAACATGACTTACCCCTGCTTTATGAGGGGTAAAGTTACGCCGGACTGACGCCTTACGTAAACGGCGTATATAGATGCGCCGGACGGAACTACGTTTGTGAATTGGCGTGTCTAGGTCATTTGCATATTCGACGCGGTAATCTAGCGGGCCACCTAGCGGGCAGCGTAAATATGCACCTAAGATACGACGGCGTAAGAGACTTACGTCAGTCGTATCTTATACAAATTCTGGCGTATCTGATTCTTTGAATCAGGCGCCGAGATACGACGGCCCGGATTCAGACTTACGATGGCGTATCTGGAGATACGCCGTCGTAAGTCCTTTGTGAATCTGGACCATACTGTATTTATCCGCACTGCCTCGGAGGGGACAGGGAGAGGGGGAACGAGTGCTGTCAAATTACATACAGGAGAATCTCCTGTTTACTCAGTGACATCTGTAATAGGAAGTCCCGTGTCCTGGGCTGCCATTGGACGACTCCTCTGTCTATCATAGGAGGCAGGAGCAATTGTATTAACGAGATTGCTGTGTAAACAGGAGATTCTCCTGTATGTAATCTGTTGGTGCTCATCCCGCCCCCCTTCCCTCCGAGGCTGCAGATGGACATCGATCAGGCTGCATTAATGGCAATGGAGAGGCTGCATTTATGGCAATGGAGAGGCTGCATTGATGGGCAATGATCCTTATTTTGCTTCACAGTTTGTTATTTACATTTTTTTTCCCTGAAACTTCCCTCCTAAAGTGAAGGTGTGTGTTGTACGCCGATAAATACGGTATATCCAAATAACACGCCCACGCTAATTTCTTAACCACACACAGCCACAAAGGCAAGATAATTTGTTTGGGCAGTGTATTAGTGCTCGAACGAACACACTCAGACCAAATTTTAATGGTTCGAAGAATGTCAGGCAATATGGTCGGCCCTTATGCATGTTCAATAAATCAAATCTGGCACTCTTTGAAAAAAGTTTGGACACCCCTGCCCTAGGGCCTCTGCTTTAAAAAAATATATACAATGTTTGGGGTTCTAAGAAAATTTCTAGCAAAAAATACAGATAGTTACATGTGAATAAAAGGTGTCAGAAAAGGGCCGGGCTGGAAGTGAGGGTTTTGTTGTGTAATGAGGGATTTGTTAAGGATAATATAAAAAGCAGTAAAATAGATCCCCTGCAGCCATCAGCAATAGCCCCCCCCCCCTCCCCAAAGCAACAATAGATCCTTCTGCAACAAAATGCCCCCTAACAACAACAAATCCACCCCAGGAACAATAAACTCCCACCAGCAATAATAGATCTCACAACAGCTAGCATTAATACACCCTCCAGCAGCCAGAAACAATAGACTCCTCCCTCAATCAGTAGATCACTCCCAGCAACAATAGAAACCTCCCTCAAAAAAAGATCCGTCCCGGCAAAAATAGACAACTCCCTCAACAATAGATCCTCCAGCAGTCAGCATGGTAGTCTTCCATTGCACATCTGTAGCCAGGTCCTACCTGTGACATTCATGCCAGACCCAGGTGTGCCTCCCATTCCTTGGGGTGAAGTCAGACCTCCCAATATTGTGTATCTCCGACGAGAAGCGGAGAAGTCTTCGGTGTCCGTACGGCCAGGACATTTCATCTGCTGATTTGGACAGACACTCCTCTTCGTGGGCACATTCCAGCATGTGAAGGGGACGGTCCTCCAGGTAGGCCGACTCCTGTACCAGCTGTGCATTCAGTATGAGGTCTGGAGCATCTAGAACAGGACATAAAACCCGGATTACGTCAACCGCTGGTATGGAATTGGTATGAAAGACTTGAGCAAATGTCCACCAAACGCATAGATAAACCCTAAATAAAGAGCCGTTTATACAAACATGACTACAGCTTTATAGTGAAGTATGAGGAACCCACGGCCATGATAGGTTAACTACATGCCGACCAGCCACCGCAGTTCTACGGCGGCAAGTCGGCTCTCCTGCGCAAGAGCATGTAGTATAACTTCGGCTCTCAAAGCGGCCACTAGGGGCGCGCGCGCCCCGCCAGAAGCGCGCACCCCCTGTGCACTTCTGACTCCGGAGCGCGTGCCCGGCGGTCGCGATCACCGCCGGGCTTCCGCGATTGCTCGTTACAGAGCGGGGACCGGGAGCTGTATGTGTAAACACACAGCTCCCGGTCCTGTCAGGGGAGAAATGCCTGACCGTCTGTTCATACAATGTATGAACAGCAATCAGTCATTTCCCCTAGTGAGTCCACCCCCCCTATAGTTAGAACACACCCAGGGAACATACTTCACCCCTTCCCCACCCCCTAGCGTTAACCCCTTCCCTGCCAGTGTCATTTTTATAGTAATCAATGCATTTTTATAGCACTGGTCGCTATAAAAATGCCAATGGTCCCAAAAATGTGTCAAAAGTGTCCGAAGTGTCCGCCATAATGTCGCAGTACCGAAAAAAATCACTGATCGCCGCCATTACTAGTAAAAAAAAATATTAATAAAAACGCCATAAAACTACCCCCTATTTTGTAAACGCTATAACTTTTGCGCAAACCAATTAATAAACGCTTATTGTGATTTTTTTTACGAAAAATATGTAGAAAAATACGTATCGGCCTAAACTGAGAAATTAGTTTTTTTTATATATTTTTGGGGGATATTTATTATGGTAAAAAATATTCATTTTTTTCAAAATTGTCGCTCTATTTTTGTTTATAGGGCAAAAACAAAAAACCGCAGAGGTGATCAAATACCACCGAAAGAAAGCTCTATTTGTGGGAAAAAAAGGACGCCAATTTTGTTTGGGAGCCACGTCGCACGACCGCGCAATTGTCAGTTAAAGCGACGCAGTGCCGAATCGCAAAAAGTGCTCTGGTCTTTGATCAGCAATATGGTCCGGGGCTTAAGTGGTTAAGGGTTGGTATTCAGGACTTACGGTCTGTACAGCTGACACCAGCCGATCGATGACCCCCTCCTCGAGGGCAATGAACAACACTGTGGTGACGACACTGCTGAATCGACAACTCTGTGCCAGAGCAACGCACACCACTCATGACGATGTCTTCTGCCCCCTGGGTACCCCGCCAATACCACGTCTCCTGCAGAACAGAAATAATGCGATGCAGTTTGGAATTATTTATTGGTAGCCATACAGATTCAGAATATATTATTTCATGAAATAATCAGCTACTGTACCTGTCGCCGACAGGGCCGTCTTAATAGCATCATGGGCCCCTGGGCAAAGAAATGCTCTGGGGCCCCTACAAAGATGACAGTGCAGGTAAACAGACATCAAGTAGGTAGGAGGCAGACTGCCTCCCCTGTGTATCCATCACTCTCAGTGCCACCATGGTGCCCCCAATTCTGGGGCATCGTGGGCTCAAGGACCAGATGCTTTGGGGAAAGTGCAGGGCCCCCTCCCCCCCATGCAGCTGGGGCCCCTGGGCAGTGCCCTCTCATTAAGACAGCCCTGGTCGAAGGGGAATGGGTTTCCAGCGCGACGGCATCACGCTGATTCTCAGCGACATGGTGCTGACATCCCGCACTCGCTGGAATAGGAAAAGCACATTCCAGCGAGCGCGTCATAGAAGCGACGGGGATCCGACTTGGATTCCCGCCAATTCTAGCGGCGGCGTTTGGTATGAATCATGAGGGGAGACTCCACGCCTGTCCCCATGTTGTCCTTATCAACATGGGAACAGGGTACTTTGGGGTGGGGGGGCCGCAGTGCGCCCCCCCTGCCCCAGAGCACCCACCCCCCATGTTGAGGGCATGCGGCCTGGTACGGCTCAGGAGTGGGGGGGGCACTCGATCGTCCCCACTCCTTTCCTGACCGGCCGGGCGGCGTGCTTGGATACGGGTCTGGTATGGATTGTGGGGGAACACAATCCATTCGGCATAGGGGTTCTCTTTACAATCCATACCAGACCTAAGGGCCTGGTATGCCCCTGGGGGGGAACCCATGCCGTTTTTTTATTTAAAATTAGGCGTGGAGTTGCCCCTCATGATTCATACCAAACGCCGCGGCTAGAATTGGCGGGAATCCAAGTCATCCGACGATCCCCGTCGCTTCTATGACGGCTTTTTCTCATCGCGGCGAGCTGGCTTGGAGCTGGCTCCCGCGACGGGGCTCGTAGGTGGTCAATCTCGCCGAGAAAGGGAGCGAAATTGACACAATATCGTGGTCACCTACTGTACTTGTAAGTAGGGGCTAATAATGGATAGTAATGGGGCCTAGAGCACAGGTCACTGCCCCATTTCTTCTTGCTGCCAGAAAAAAAAAATACTCCTGCTTGAGGTTTTAACCCTCCGCCATCTTGTGCCCATCTCCATGCCAAAGGAAATAATGTCACCACCACACCAGGATCTCCAAAAATGGGTCCAAAACTGTAATCAGCGATCACATCATTACAGCAGAAAGCAACGTTTCGGAGCCACGCAGGGCCCCTTCATCAGGGGTCATGCCAGGGGCCTCCTCACAACATTTGCGGCCATTGACATTATATCTAGGGAAAGGGATGTCCACACAGAAAGTTACGATTGCTGCACTTTACTGATATCACTTTAAGATGGCATTCCAGTCACGTCACACAGACATACTCACTTGACAGTATTTTGTCGCCCTTACATAGCAAATGAACTGCAGCAGTCACATGTGAAAGCAATACACAGGCCCAGATTCTCAAAGGGCTTACGACGGCGCAAGGCCATGTACGCTGTCGTAAGTCCTAATCTGGGCCGTCGTATCTATGCGACTGATTCTTAGAATCAGTTACGCATAGATATCCATTAGATCCGACAGGCGTAAGGCTCTTACGCCGTCGGATCTTAACTGCAATTTTTTTTTTGCCCGATAGGTGGCGCTTCGGTCGTTTTCCCCGTCGAGTATGCAAATTAGCTAGATGCGCGAATTCCCGAACGTAAGCGCGGCAGACGCAGTAAAGTTATGACGTTTACATTAGGCTTTTCCCGGCCCGGCGTAAAGTTGCCCCTGCTATATGAGGCGCAACCAATGTGAAAAGTCGAAATTTGAAAAGTTACGTCGTTTGCGTAAGTCGTCCGTGAATGGGGCTGGACGCCATTTACGTTCACGTCGAAAACAATGACGTCCTTGCGACGTCATTTGGAGCAATGCACCCTGGGATTTTTTACGGACGGAGCATGCACCGTTCGTTCGGCGCGGGGACGCGCTTCATTTAAATTAAACACGCCCCCTACCCGCCGAATTTGAATTACGTGGCCTTACGCCATGTGATTTACGCTACGCCGCCGCAACTTTACACGCAAGTGCTTTGTGAATAAAGCACTTGCATGAAAAACTTGCGGCGACGTAACGTAAATGACATACGTTACGCCGCTGCAGAGATACGCCCGATCTACGAGAATCTGGGCCACAGTACCTACGCCATCTTCCCTACTGTCTCTCTTTCCGGGGTCATCAGGTCAAAACAGAGGAAAGAAAGCTTGACTATAGAAAAAGAATGCAGCCAGCACACCAAGGACCATGGGCGTACCTACAGGGGTCACAAGGGTCACAATTACGACCCAACCCCATGCTGCAGGGCCTTGTACACCCAGACAGGAGAAGCGATGGGGCTGAATATAGAGGAACTGATTCTCACCATTTTCCTCCTGCAGCCACTTAAAGGGGTTGTAAAGCCTTGTGTTTTTTTCTCCTTAATGCATCCTATGCATTAAGGTGGAAAAACACCTTCCACTGTCTGCCCCCCCCCCCAAGCCCCCGTTTTACTTACCTGAGCCCCGAATTTCCATGGGCATGATCCCGCCTCATTCTCCCCATGGCTTCCCGGCTCTTCATTGGATACATTGATAGTGGCTCCCGCTGCTGTCATTTAAATCTAATGATGCGGCCAGCGCGGGGGGGGTGGGGCCGAGTCATACACTCGGGGGCTATGCACGCCGAGTGTATGAAATGGGGGCGCGCCCGCAAGGTAACCCCCTCGGGAGAGAGCTTACCAGAGGGGGTTAACCATTGTGGGGAGGAGTCGCGAGAGCCGCCGTGGGGATCCCAGAAGAGGAGGATCGGGGCCACTCTGTGCGAAATGAACTGCACAGTGGAGGCAAGTATAACATGTTTGTTATTTTTTTTTTTTTTTTAACGTGAACCTTTAGTACCACTTTAATACCCTCTTCTTCACCTTTCCCTCCCGTAGGCATTCAGCCTGGAGGAAAATAGAGAGATTGGTTCTTCTATATGCAGCCGCCCCCTCCGCTCCTCTTGTCCAGCTTCTTTCTGCTGCCCCCCTGTATGTCCGCCCTCATACATTTCGCCGGGTTCCCCCCTCCCCTATCCCGCTGGCCGCTGTGGGGGGTTCTGTCAGGATGGAGAGCCTGTGATCCGTACCGATCACTGACTTTGTCCATTCACAACTGAGGCATAGCAAACTGTGTTTCCTATGCTTCAGTTTGTGAATGAACAGGAAGCCTCTTTACAGAACCATCCCTGGACATTCATTCTGTACAGCTGTGGCTGCAGAGATGGAGATTGAGGGCTGTGTCAGTCTCAATCTACTTTCTCTGCCTCAAAGGTGAGATGTCAGCGGTTTCACCAAAAGCCCCCCAACAGAGCTCCTAAAAAAAAAAATGTAAAAAATGATTTTAAAAATATTGGCCCAGATTCAGCATAGCTTGCGCTATATTTGCGGGGGAGCAGGGCAACGATTTTGCCCTGCGCCCCCGCAAATATTTTGCGCTGCCCTCGATTCACGGAGTAGTAGCTCCGTGAACTGTGAGGGCGCGCGGGCAAATTTGCCCGGCGTAAGCGCGCGCAAGTTAAATGATCCCGCCGGGGTGGGAATCATTTAAATTAAGCACGCTCCCGCGCCGAGCGTACAGCGCATGCTCCGTCGGGAAACTTTCCCGACGTGCATTGCGGCAAATGACGTCGCAAGGACGTCATTTGCTTCAAAGTGAACGTGAATGGCATCCAGCGCCATTCACGAATCACTTACGCAAACGCCGTGAAATTCAAATTTCACGGCGCGGGAAGGCCGGCTATACTTTAGCATTGGCTGCCCCTACTATTAGAAGGGGCAACCTTGCGCTAAAGTTGCCGTACGGAAACTCCGTACCTGGCTTGCGCGGGGCCCGCGCAAGCTTGTGAATCAGTGATAGTATGCAATTTGCATACTACACGCTGATCACAATGGGAGCGCCCCCTAGCGGCCCCCGCAAGAATGCAGCCTAAAATCTGCGAGGCATAAGAGCCTTATGCCGCGCAGATTTTAGGCTGCAGTCGGTGTAACGAGGTTCCTGAATCAGGAGCACTCGTTACACCGGAGCAAGTAAGCAATTGCGCCGTGTAACTTATGGTTACACGGGCGCAATTGCTTCTTGAATCTGGGCCAATATTGTAAAAAAAAGGTAAAAAATAATAATAAAAAAAAAACATAACAAAAATAAAATACTACTGACACCAGTGAAGCTAGAAAGGTCACACTTTCGACCGGGCCCTGGTGTTCCACCACCGGGCTTCCCTTCATAGTTTCTTGCACCGGAGGGCAACCCTGAAGGTTCTAGTTACGCCACTGCCTAGGACTAGTATTCGGCATTACAGGCCATTTTTGGTGTTGGGTTTGGATAAACTCTAATACCTGTATCGCGTGATTGGCAAAGCCGAGCCCCAGCTGGCGACAAGCGACCATGGCTTCATTCATGCCCCAGAGCTCTCCGCACATCGCTCCCCACTTCTTCACACCTTTAACGACCATCTGCACTTCCACCTTCCCCTCTTCACTTGACCTTCCTCCAACCAGCCGAATCTGAAACAGAAGAAGGACAAAGCCCGTCTTACACTGGAGTTCTCATTTTAGCCAAAAGCTAATTATTCTCTTGTGTGAGCTCTTCTCCTGATCACCGGCGCCAATCATTACCGCATTATTCAAGCAATCAGAGAAGGTTGAGGCCAACCGGCTATCACTTTCTGATTAAATACATTTTCATATACTGTATGCTGTATAGTGTTTCATCATTACAGGCTGAATCTCATCATCACCTGTAGAATTCTGCGCCATTACTTTAATTATCACTGATATATATATATACACACACAGTGGGGATGGAAAGTTTGGGCACCCCAGGTAAAAATTTGTATTAATGTGCATAACGAAGCCAAGGAAAGATGGAAAAATCTCCAAAAAGCATCAAATTACAGATTAGACATTCTTATAATATGTCAAAAAAAGTTAGATTTTATTTCCATCATTTACACTTTCAAAATGACAGAAAACAAGAAAATGGCGTCTGCAAAAGTTTGGGCACCCTGCAGAGTTGATATCTTTTTTTTTAAATATCTTTTGTAGCCAGCCAAGAGTCTTTCAATTCTTGTTTGAGGGATCTTTGCCCATTCTTCCTTACAAAATTCTTCCGGTTCTTTGAGATTTCTGGGCTGTCTGTCACGCACTGCTCTTTTAAGGTCTATCCATAGATTTTCAATGATGTTGAGGTCAGGAGATTGTGAAGGCCATGGCAAAACCTTCAGTTTACGCCTCTTGATGTAATCCCCCATGGATTTTGAGGTGTGTTTTAGGATCATTATCCATTTGTAGAAGCCATCTTCTCTTTAACTTCAGCTTTTTCACAGATGGCATCAAGTTACCATCCAAAATTTGCTGAAATGTTATTGAATCCATTTTTCCTTCTACTCGTGAAATGTTCCCTGTGCCACTGGCTGCAATACAACCCCAAAAGCATGATTGATCCACCCCCATGCTTCACAGTTGGACAGAGGTTCTTTTCATTAAATTCTGTGCCCTTTCTTCTCCAAACGTACCTTTGCTCATTCCGGCCAAAAAGTTCTATTTTAACCTCATCGGTCCACAGAACTTGTTTCCAAAATGCATCAGGCTTGTCTATATGTTCATTTGCAAAGTTCAAACGCTGATTTTTGTGGTGAGGACGTAGAAGAGGTTTTCTTCTGATGACTCTTCCATGAAGACCATATTTGTACAAGTATCTCTTTATAGTGGAATAGTGTACCACAACTCCAGTGTCTGCCAGATCTTTCCGGAGGGATCGTGCCGTCAAACGTGGGTTTTGAATTGCTTTTCTCACAATCCTGCGAGCCGTTCTGTCTGATATTTTTCTTGGTCTTCCAGATCTTGCTTTAACTTCCACTGTTCCTGATGACTGCCATTTCTTAATTACATTCCGAACAGAGGATATTGACATCTGAAAACGCTTTGCTATCTTCTTATAGCCTTCTCCAGCTTTGTGAGCGACAACTATTTTCACTTTCAGTTTTCTAGACAACTGCTTAGAAGAACCCATGGTGCTGATTGTTGGGGCAAGGTCAGATGAGTCTGGGCATTTAAAACCTTTGAGATTGACATCACCTGGTCTTCCCAGACGATGATTGAGAACAATTCATGACACTGGCAGGTCTCAGCTTTACAAAGGGGGCAGTGCATGCTAGAAATTCTGCAGGGTGCTCAAACTTTTGCAGATGCCATTTTTTTGTTTTCTGTCATTTTGAAAGTGTAAATGATGGAAATAAAATCTAACTTTTTTGGACATATAAGAATGTCTAATCTGTAATTTGATGCCTTTTGGAGATTTTTCCATCTTTCCTTGGCTTCGTTATGCACATTAATACAAATTTTTACCTGGGGTGCCCAAACTTTTGATCCCCACTGTATATAGATATATATACTATATTGTCAAAAGTATTGGGACGCCTGGCTTTAAACGCACATGAACTTTAATGTCATCCCAGTCTTAGTCCGTAGGGTTCAATATTGAGTTGGCCCACCTTTTGCAACTATAACAGCTTCAACTCTTCTGGGAAGGCCGTCCACAAGGTTTAGTGTGTCTATGGGAATGTTTGACCATTCTTCCAGAAGTGCATTTGTGAGGTCAGGCACTGATGTTTGATGAGAAGGCCTGGCTCGCAAACCAAAGGTGTTCTATCGGATTGAGGTCAGGACTCTGTGCAGGCCAGTCAAGTTCCTCCAACCCAAACTCACTCATACACGTCTTTATGGGCCTTGCTTTGTGCACTGGTGTGCAGTCATGTTGGAACAGGAAGGGGCCGTCCCCAAACTGTTCCCAGAACGTTGGGAGCATGAAATTGTCAGAAAAGCGGTGATATGTGGTACATACTGGGATCACCAAATGGAGGGGAACAAATAATAAGATCTCAGTGTTAGGAGAGCACATACTGGGATTGCTATGGAAGGGGAGCACATACACGACTATGAGAGGAGAGAGGGCACATACTGGGATTACCATGGGAAGAGAGGACATACTGGGACCACTATGGGAGGGGAGCACGTACTAGAATCATGATATGAGGAAAGTACATACTGGGATCACCATGGGAAATGAGCATATATGGGGTCAGTATGGGAGAGGAGCACATACTGGGATCACTAAAGGAGGAGAGCACATAGTGGGATCGCTATATGAGGAAAGCACATACTGGGGTCACCATGGCAGGGTAGGATATACTGGGTTCATTATGGGAGGGAAGCACATACTGGGATCACCATGGAAGGGGAGCATATACTGGGTTCTGTACAGGAGGGTAACATATACTGGGATCACCATAGGAGGAGAACACAAACTGGGATCGCCATAGTAGAAGAGCACATACTGGTATCACCAAGGGTAGAAGAGCACATACTTGTATCACTATGGTAGAAGAGAACATACTGGGATCACCAAGGGTAGAAGAGAACATACTGGTATCACCAAGGGTAGAAGAGAACATAATTGTATCACTATGGTAGAAGAGCACATATTGGTATCACCAAGGGTAGAAGAGAACATACTGGTATCACCAAGGGTAGAAGAGAACATACTGGTATCACCAAGGGTAGAAGAGAACATACTGGTATCACCAAGGGTAGAAGAGAACATACTGGTACTGTACCATCACCAAGAGTAGAAGTGCACATACTGGTATCACCATGGTAGAAGAGCACATACTGGTATCACCAAGGGTAGAAGAGCACATACTGGTATCACCAAGGATAGAAGAGAACATACTGGTATCACCAAGAGTAGAAGAGCACATAATGGCATCACTATGTTAGAAGAGCACATACTGGTATCACTATGGTAGAAGAGCTCATACTGGTATCACTATGGTAGAAGAGCTCATACTGGTATCACTGTGGTAGAAGAGCACCTACTGGGATCACTATGGTAGAAGAGCACATACTGGTATCACTATGGTAGAAGAGCACATACTGGTATCATTATGGTAGAAGAGCTCATACTGGGATCACTATGGTAGAAGAGCACATACTGGAATCACTATGGTAGAAGAGCACATACTGGTATCACTATGGTAGAAGAGCTCATACTGGGATCACTATGGTAGAAGAGCTCATACTGGTATCACTATGGTAGAAGAGCTCATACTGGTATCACTATGGTAGAAGAGCTCATACTGGGATCACTATGGTAGAAGAGCTCATACTGGTATCACTATGGTAGAAGAGCTCATACTGGGATCACTATGGTAGAAGAGCACATACTGGAATCACTATGGTAGAAGAGCACATACTGGTATCACTATGGTAGAAGAGCACATACTGGGATCTATGGTAGAAGAGCACATACTGGAATCACTATGGTAGAAGAGCACATACTGGGATCTATGGTAGAAGAGCTCATACTGGTATCACTATGGTAGAAGAGCACATACTGGTATCACTATGGTAGAAGAGCTCATACTGGAATCACTATGGTAGAAGAGCACATACTGGTATCACTATGGTAGAAGAGCACATACTGGGATCTATGGTAGAAGAGCACATACTGGGATCACTATGGTAGAAGAGCACATACTGGGATCACTATGGTAGAAGAGCACATACTGGGATCACTATGGTAGAAGAGCTCATACTGGGATCACTATGGTAGAAGAGCTCATACTGGAATCACTATGGTAGAAGAGCACATACTGGTATCACTATGGTAGAAGAGCACATACTGGGATCTATGGTAGAAGAGCACATACTGGGATCACTATGGTAGAAGAGCACATACTGGGATCACTATGGTAGAAGAGCACATACTGGTATCACTATGGTAGAAGAGCACATACTGGGATCTATGGTAGAAGAGCACATACTGGGATCACTATGGTAGAAGAGCACATACTGGGATCACTATGGTAGAAGAGCACATACTGGGATCACTATGGTAGAAGAGCACATACTGGGATCTATGGTAGAAGAGCACATACTGGGATCACTATGGTAGTAGAACACATACTGGTATCACTATGGTAGTAGAACACATACTGGAATCACTATGGTAGAAGAGCACATACTGGTATCACTATGGTAGAAGAGCACATACTGGGATCTATGGTAGAAGAGCTCATACTGGGATCTATGGTAGAACAGCTCATACTGGGATCTATGGGTTTAATCCATCCCTAGACACACATTAATATTACCAACGCTGTGCAGATCTCTGACTAGGAAATGTATTCTTGTTTTTTGTTCTGCAGATAAAACCATTGCTCAGCGTATTTTATGGTCTGTTAAGTTTACAGAAAGATGCGTTCAGCGAAGAGCCAATTTATTTAATGTTCTCAATGTATTCGGTTGCTAAATGTCTTTCACTGTCATTCATACCACAAGTTTCTGTGTTTTAGAAGAAATCTGCTTCACAGGACGATTCTGTTTCTCCATAAAAATCAAAGTGAAAAATAACGAAGTCGTCGGCAGGAAGAACTGAGACTGTACCCCATATATCATTCTAATGTACATCGTACTCACATTACAGTTCATCAACTGCCACCGAGGAGGGAATGAATGGGCCTCCAAGGTGTTCCTTCATAGGGCAAGTCTGAAATTCCCAAGAGGGAGAGCCGAGGGGGATCCTGTAGCCGGAGAATATAGAGGCCTCTGATTCTAAAAATGCCAGCTGTTTGGCTGCCATGCTAACCAATGGCTATAGCCTATAGTTTGCGTGCAGTAAGCCCCCCCCCCCTCCCTCATCACCCCTTGCCCTGGCCCTTCTCCTCCTTAAGAGGAGGAGAAGGCGAAAGGGGAGCACTCTGGCGCTTCAGCGCCCCCACCTCTGTGGCGCCTTGGGTGCACCTGCCCAGGATCGGCCCTGTGTGGTGGTATCTTCCTCAAGCTTCACCCACACTTCCCTGCTGGGTCCCTAGCTTGGCACTCCAGATTCTTCTCAAGCTTCACCCCTGCTAACCGGCTTGGAAGTTAAACTATCAGGTCAGTAAAGACTTTGATCACTTTTTAACCACTTGATGACGGCTGGACGTCTAAAGACGCCCCCGGGTTTGTGGGGGAATATCTGAATGATGGGTGGCATCATTCAGATATTGTTGTTTTCAGCCAGAGATTCCCTACACCATAAGAACGATCATAGCGGCTGGTCAGCCGCTTGATCATTCTTACGGGCGGCGAGAGTGGACATCCCCCCCTCCCGCCGCCCTCCGGTGCTTCTACTGACTCACTGGTGCGATCGGTGAGTCGGACAAAGAATCCGCCGGCCCTGAATGTTCACCATAGAGATTTCCGGTGGACCAGATGGTCGCCGGAGTCTCTATGATCGTCGGAGGCCGGGCACGATGTTATGACGTCACACCCGGCTTCCGCATTCAAATAAAAAATGGCGCCGCCTCAGCTGGGAAGTCGTGATCTTTTTTTTTTTTTATTTCAGACTTCCCAGCCTAGAGGTGAGATGTGGGGTCTTACTGACCGCCATATCTCACTGTAAAGAGGACCTGTCATGCCATATTCCTATTACGAGGGATGTTTACATTCCTTGTAATAGGAATAAAAGTGATACACGCCATTCACGTTCACTTTGAAGCAAATGACGTCCTTGCGACGTCATTTACCGCAATGCATGTCGGGAAAGTTTCCCGACGGAGCATGCGCTCTACGCTCGGCGCGGGAACGTGCCTAATTTAAATGATTCCCGCCCCCTACGGGATCATTTACATTAGGCGCCCTTACGCCGGGCATTTTGGAGAAGCGCACACGCAATTTACGGAGCTACTGCTCCGTGAATCACATGTAGCGCAAGAAATTTACGGAGGCGCATCGGCAAAACGGTGCGCTGTGCCTCCGTAATAAAGGGGCAAGTCCTACCTGAATCTGCCCCAGTGTTCAAACCACACATGTGAGGTATCGCTGCAAACGTTAGAGCGAGATCAATAATTCTAGCCCTAAACCTACTCTGTAACTCAAAACATGCAACCTGTAAAAAAATTTAAAGCGTCGCCTATGGGGATTTTTAAGTACCAAAGTTTGGAGCCATTCCATGAGCCTAACGTCTGTTGTTGCTCCCCCTGTGATGTCAAAAATCAGAAACACAAGGATTTTGTCACTTCCGATTTGTTTGTTTACCAACCGTTACTGACTTGCACAACCTCTTTGGAGGGCAGAGGAGAGATCTGTATGTAGCGGTTTATGTAGCGGTTTCCTTAACCACTTCCCGACCGCCGCATGTATATGTACGTCCACAGAATACAGGCAAAAGGGCGTACATGTACGTCCTTGCCTTTCCGCGGGTCGGGGGTCCGATCGGGACCCCCCCCTGCTACATGCGGCGGTCGGGTTCCCTCGGGGGGCGATCCGGGACGACGGCGCGGCTATTTGTTTATAGCCGCTCCGTCGCGATCGCTCCCCGGAGCTGAAGAACGGGGGGAAGTCCGTATGTAAACACGGCTTCCCCGTGCTTCACTGTGGTGGCGTATCGATCGAGTGATCCCTTATATAAGGGAGACTCGATCGATGACGTCAGTCCTACAGCCACACCCCCCTACAGTTGTAAACAAACACTAGGTGAAACGAAACTCCTTCAGCGCCCCCTGTGGTTAACTCCCAAACTGCAACTGTCATTTTCACAATAAACAATGCAATTTAAATGCATTTTTTGCTGTGAAAATGACAATGGTCCCAAAAATGTGTCAAAATTGACCGAAGTGTCCGCCATAATGTCGCAGTCACGAAAAAAATCGCTGATCGCCGCCATTAGTAGTAAAAAAAAAAATAATAATAATAAAACTATCCCCTATTTTGTAAACGCTATAAATTTTGCGCAAACCAATCGATAAACGCTTATTGCGATTTTTTTTACCAAAAATAGGTAGAAGAATACGTATCGGCCTAAACTGAGGAAAAACATTTTTTTTATATACTGTATGTTTTTGGGGGATATTTATTATAGCAAAAAGTAAAAAATATTGCATTTTTTTCAAAATTGTCGCTCTATTTTTGTTTATAGCGCAAAAAATAAAAACCGCAGAGGTGATCAAATACCACCAAAATAAAGCTCTATTTGTTCGAAAAAAAAGGACGCCAATTTTGTTTGGGAGCCACGTCGCACGACCGCGCAATTGTCTGTTAAAGCGACGCAGTGCCGAATTGTAAAAACCCCTTGGGTCATTTAGCAGCATATTGGTCCGGTCCTTAAGTGGTTAAATAAGTAAAATAAAATCTATACAATGTTGAGTGATGTCTTTATATATATTCCTGGCATTACATGTACATATAGATATATATATATACAGCATATATACTGTAGATGATAAGTCGGCACATCTCCTCACCTGGCTGTTGTACCCCATCTCTGGCACATGACATCTGACGCCGGCGTCTTCTTCGTGTTGGCACCCCACTATACTGGCCTCTTTGAACTTACATTCGGTGATGGACTTCTCCCGTCCTGTGCACACGACTTCATTCATGTGGATTGGACCCATTCCTGGAATGGGAAGACATCAAACTTTGGGTAAAACAAGTGGACATTTGTTAGTCTTCCCACCTAAGTATGAAGATGGAGGTTGCACATGTGTTCAGATTCATAGTTTAACCATTGTAACACCCTCCTAGTGTAGGATGCCAGGCACATTTCAGTTTTTGGCTTCATTTGTAGTCAAGGGAGCAGTGATTGATTGTTTTGGTCTGATCAGGGTTTCTTGTGCTGAGAGTTTGATTGCTACCCCTTTGCGTCTTGAAGAAGCCTCCAACGCATAGGGAGGGAGATTCAAACGATCAGTTGAGACTTTATCAGGCCCCAGCCAATCCCTGGGAAGGTGTACCCAGAAGGTGGCTAAGGAGGTGATAAATTTGCAGATGGCCTGAGCAGATTGTTCTTTCCTCAGCAAAGAGGGTTTCCGAAGCCATTGGGCATCTGCCCCCTGGACCGTGTGGCTGTTCTCTTTGAGGTCTCAGTTGTGGCAGAGCTGGGAGCCTGAAGCAGCAATCTTTTTAAAGGTGGTTGGCTGCAGGACTTTACCTTATGGGATCTGCTTTGGAGAAGGATCTTCTCCCTCACTGGGAATTGTGATTCTTGGTGACTCATTTGGGATAAACATACCAGAGGTAACTGTGGACTGAGACAGCTCTCATGGGGTCTCAGGGTATTCGCCATACAGGGGCGGACTGACCATTGAGTCACTCGGGCACTGCCCGAGGGCCCCATGCCACTAGGGGGCCCCATCCGGGTTGCCAGGCTCAGTAAAACCAGGGACAGTATGTAAAAATCTGTGTTTTTTTTAGATCTGTCCCTGATATGTCCGAAAATGACATGCTTTTAATGTGAATATCCCAAGATTTTAGCTGCCCGCCTCTGCACTACCTCCTGGCGTGGTGGCCATCTGTAAGCCAGAGGGGACCCATACTCTTCTATTGCTCGGGGGCCCCATGAGTTGTCAGTTCACCCCTGTCGCCATACCTCTGTGCCCCACTGGAAAAATCTATGGGCCAGATTCACAAAAGAGATACGACGGCGAATCTCCTGATACGCCGTCGTATCTCTTAGATACGATTGTCGTATCTATGCGCCTGATTCATAGAATCAGTTACGCATAGATACGCCTAAGATCCGACAGGTGTAATTGACTTACACCGTCGGATCTTAGGCTGCAATTCTAGGCCGGCCGCTAGGTGGCGATTCCATTGCGGTCGGCGTAGAATATGCAAATGACTAGTTACGCCGATTCACAAACGTCCGCTTTGCCCGTCGCTCTAAATTTACGTCGTTTCCGTAGAGATACGACGCGTAAAACTAAGCATGCCCTCTAGGTGGCCTAACCAATGTTAAGTATGGGCGTCGTTCCCGCGTCAAATTTTTCAATTTCACGTCGTTTGCGTAAGTCGTCCGTGAATGGCGCTGGACACCATTTACGCTACCGTCAAAACCAATGACGTTCTTGCAACGTCATTTAGCGCAATGCACGTCGGGAAATTTTAGGGACGGAGCATGCGCAGTACGTTCGGCGCGGGAACGCGCCTAATTTAAATGGTCCCTGCCCCATTTGAATTAGGCGGGCTTGCGCCGGGCGGATTTACGCTACGCCGCCTCAACTTTACAGGTAAGAGCTTTGTGAATCAAGCACTTACGCTGTAAACTTGCGGCGGTGTAACGTAAATGGGATACGTTACGCCGCCGCCGCAGCGTAACGTATTTCTATGTGAATCTGGCCCTATGTTTGTAAGCCTAGAGAGGAGTGTATCATTGGTGTCAGTGGCAGGAATTATGCCCCATCATAGGTAGGTACATAGTAGGTGAGGTAGATAAAAAGACACAAGTTCAACCTATGTGTGTGATTATATGTCAGTATTACATTATATATCCCTGTATGTTGTGGTCGTTCAGGTGATTATCTAATAGTTTTTTTAAACTATTGTTGACCCCCGCTGAGACCACCGCCTGTGGAAGGGAATTCCACATCCTTGGCGCTCTTACAGTAAAGAACCCTCTACGTAGTTTAAGGCTAAACCTCTTTTCCTCAAATTTTAGTGAGTGGCCAGTCACGTGTCTTGATAAACTCCCTTCCACTAAACAGTTTTCTCCCTATTGTGGGGTCACCTGTACGATATTTGTAAATTGAAATCCTATCCCCTCTCAAGCGTCTCTTCTCCAGAAAGAATAAGTTCATCGCTCACAACCTTTCCTCATAACTAATATCCTCCAGACCCTTCATTAGCTTTGTTGCCCTTCTTTGTACTCGCCCCATTTCCAGTACAACCTTCCTGAGGACTGGAGCCCAGAACTGGACGGCATACTCCAGGTGCGGCCGGACCAGAGTCTTGTAGAGTGGAAGAATTATCATTTTATCTCTGGAGTTGATCCCCTTTTTATTGCCAATATTCTGTTTGCTTTGTTAGCAGCAGCTTGGCATTGCTGAGCCTATCATCTACTAGGACCCCCGGGTCCTTTTCTATCCAGAGGTTCCCCCAGAGGTTCCCCCCCCCCCCCTGTGTATAGATTGCATCCATATTTTTGCCACCCAAATGCATTATATTACATTTTTCTACATTAAACCTCTTTTCCCATGTAGTTGCCCACCCCATTCATTTGTTCAGATCTTCTTACTAGGTTTCCACATCCTGCAGAGAAGTTATTGCCCTGCTTAGCTTAGTATCGTTCACAAATATAGAGATGTCAGGAATTATGCATAATCGCTAGGGTCAGTGGGAGGAGTTATGCCCCATCGTTGGTGTCAGTGAGAGGAATTATGCCCCATCGTTGGTGTCAGTGGGAGGAATTATGCCCCGTCGTTGGTGTCAGTGGGAGGAATTATGCCCCATCTTTGGTGTCAGTGGGAGGAATTATGCCCCATAGTTGGTGTCAGTGGGAGGAATTGTGCCCCATCGTTGGTGTCAGTGGGAGGAATTGTGCCCCATCGTTGGTGTCAGTGGGAGGAATATTGCCTCAAGGGCCAGATGAAGGCAAGTAAAGGGCCACAGTTTGGAGACCACTGATTCATAAAAAAGGGGAAAAAATTAAAGTATATATATTTTTATATCTATACAAACATGTTTTGCTTTTTTATTTCTATTTTAAACTGAATGGGTTGTTTTACAAGGTGATCAGGACCGCCATCAGGGGGGTGCAGCCGTCACAAGTGTAAGGGGCCCACACGGGCCAGAAGAAGGCAGGGCGGGTGGAGGGAAGCCGTGCTCTGCATTATAGGAATGATCTCCCAGCTTCTGCTGTTCTCGTGTCACTGAGCTCAGACATTGAGCTCTTTACTGCCACCTCTGGCTACTGTGTGCATGTGCATCCTTCATGTGATCTGTACTGTGCTTCTCAGCAACATGTCAGCTTTGTGAAAATGACCTGGGACCAGGTAGGAAGATCTTAACAAGTGGGGCTATGAGGGAAAGGGAGGGGGGCTGTTTATGTACAGGGAGGGGCCAGAGCCTTGTGTGTGTGTGTACAGATTTGTGTATGCAGTGATGTATTTTGGTTATGTGCTGCCTAGGGTGACCACATTTCCAAAGTGCCATTCAGGGACACACCCCCTCTCTCACTTTCCCCCCAAAAAAGATGAGGGTGGGAAGGAAATGTAGTCTCGAGGTTGATGGGGAATTTGGCGGCGGGTTATTTGTCAGGTGAATGTGCCACTTGCTACCAGATGCAGTGCCGCTTGCCACCCATAGCCTGCCACCAGATGCAGTGCTGCTGTCACTCCCTCTGCATGAACCGCATGCATAGAAGGAAATGCGTGGAGTCACTATCTGGAGAGTAAAGATCACACCAGTCCCTGCTGCTTACTACTGGGTGCCAGAGAAGGAGGAGGTACCGAGGTGGGTGGGGACAGTAGCGCTGCACTAGGGGTGCAGGCTTTGCTCTTGGCCTCACTGTCTGAGAGTAAATAGTCACTGGTTACAAGATTTCAGGCAGAGCCAGCCCTAGCAACCAGTTCCGGAAATGTAGTTAGTAGGGGGGTGGCTGTGTCCTCTATTTCATTCCGGGACATTGTATTGTCCTGGAATGAAGGTGCCTGGGACCCGGGACAGACATGTCAATTACGGGACAGTCCCGGGCAATCCGGGACACGTGGGCACCCTAGTGCTGCCCTAGGCAAGACTAAAATCGGGCGCCCCCCCTCCATATAAAATTGTCCCACCCCTTCCTTCTCAAGTGGCTATTCGGGGTCCCCGGTGGCAGTGCAGGCCCCTGGTGGCTGAGTGGGGCCCCTGGTTCCTGTGCGGGGTCCCTGTGTGGGGTCCCTGGTGGCTGTGAGTGAGTGAGTGAGTAAGAAACTTGTAAAGCGCAACACATGCGAACTGAATCGCCTCTGGGCGCTGTAGTCATTTCATGGGTAAGGAAAACCCCTTGACCTCAGAAGAGATGGGTTTTAATCTTTCTCCTGAAGGCCAAGTGGTCCGACTCCAGTCGGATGGTAGTTGGTAACGCATTCCACAGCCGAGGTCCTTGGACTGCAAATCTTTGGTCTCCTTTGGACTTGTATCTGGCTTTGGGTATCGCCGCAAGGTTTTGATTGGTGGATCGCAGAATGCGATTGGGGTTATGGGCTTTTATTTTTTCGCATAGATATTGGGGGGCGTTTCCTTGAATACACTTATGCATTAGGCAGAGTGCCTTGAAAGTGGCTGTGCGGGGTCCCGGGCGGCTGAGCAGGGGTCCCGGGTGGCTGAGCGGGGGTCTCGGGTGGCTGTTCTGGGTCCCAGGTCCCTGGTGGCTGTGCGGGGTCCCTGGTGGGGGGCTGACATATATACAGGTGTGTGTGTGTGGGGGGGGGGGGGCTGTCATATATACAGGATTGAGGGGGGTCTGAGTGCGTACAGGTGAGGTAGCCGGTGAGCGGATTTGGTAGGATGGCCCATGGGCAAGCCCTGGGGAATGTTGGTGGTCAGGTTCAGGGGGGGGTCAGGCCCAAAGCTGTGTAAGGGGCCCAAAAATTTCTTATGGCTGCCCTGTAGGTGGTCCTATACAATCACTTTACTCGTTTAGAGATATTCTCAGTGTGAGGATAAGTATCAACCGACGCGCACAATTTTCCAGGACTAACCAATTGTTTTGTGACTTTGTTGCAAAATAAGCTTTATTCCAGTCACTTTCATGGGATACGATGACAAAAATTAAAGGCGATCCGTTCCGCTGAATAATTTGCTGCTATTTCTAATTCACTCCCGTCTCCCGGCTGAAATGAATAGCGGGCCTTTCTTGTAACACGAGGCTAATGAGGAAAAATGGCAACCGCCAAACAGATATTAAACTCCTTGTTAAGATAAAAGCATTGTGCATGAGAAAGCGTTTCCAAGTAGAAAGAAAAATGAATGGCTGAAATGTGATTTGATAAAAAAAAAAAATACAAAAAAAAAATGTGTATCCACGGGGATCTCAGAGCCCAGAGAAACAAATATTCACGGCGTTACTCCTCCCTAACATTTACATAGCGCAATCTAACAAAACGAAGATATTTCTGCATCTCAGCTGCTGCCAAGACTAATAGTTTACTGCTGTCCTAATTACAGGCTCACTAACAAGTATGATGTCGGCGTTGTAATTATATTCTCGTAAAATGTTTATGTTAATTCATAACGTTTTATCGGGCCAGATTAATAAACTGCGCGTTGGAAGTCTGTTAATACGCGGAATCATTATTATTAAGAAGATTTTTTTTTCTTACCTTGTCCCAACTGGGCGCCTAAAATGGCTTCTTTGGCAGATCCGTAACCGAGCTCCCGGCAGACCACGCTGGCCGAAACGAGGTTCCACTTGTCGTCGCAGATCGTTCCCCACTTCCCATTCCTTAACACCTCTACTCTTCCTTCTCCGGCATGGGGGCCAGACCTCAGTCGCACCAGGGGCTCCTGAAAAACACAACGTTTTTCCTTATTCCTTTCCTTACTGTAATTTATAGACACGGGTCAATTATAGAGAATGGTGGGTCTGACAACCTCTGGGCTCAAAGATCTGCTCTTCCAGAACTTAAGAAAGAATATTTTATAAGGTTCCAGATCCAGAATTGGTTAGGCTTTCCATTGTGAAGTCTATATTGTAGCATAGAGGACCTGTTGGTGGTCCAAAAAAAGCTCACATACCCATTCAGGACAAACATGCAACCGGGAAAGTGCTGAACATCAGTGTATCGCCGCCTAACTGAGAAAGTGGCAATTTAAAGACACGAAACACGTTTTTTGGTGAAATAAAGCAATTCAATGTTCATTAAACCTCATGGCCCGGATTCAGAAAGAATGGCCTAAGTTTCTGCTGGCGTAGCGTATCTCATATACGCAACGCCGCCGTAACTTAGAGAGGCGAGTACTGTATTCACAAAGAACTTGCACCCTAAGTTACGGCGGCGTAGCGTAAATGGGCCAGCGTAAGCCCGCGTAATTCAAAGTAGGCTGGTAGGGGGCGTGTTGTATGGTAATGAATCGTGACCCCGCGTAAATGACGCGCCTAACGAACGGCGCATGCGCGCGCATGCTCAGTATCACGGCAAATTTTCTCCCTAAGTTACGCCGGCTCAATGCTTAGTCGACGTGAACGTAACCTACGCCCATCCCCATTCACGTACGACTTACGCAAACGACGTAAAATATGGAGCTGTTCCGACGTTTTCGACGTCCGTACCTAACATGACTTACCCCTGCTTTATGAGGGGTAAAGTTACCGACGCCTTACGTAAATGGCATAGCTAAATCCGACGGGCGCAAGTACGTTTCTGAATCAGCGTATCTACCTCATTTGAAATTGCCCCTGCTACCTCATTTGAATATATTCACTGCGGAAATATAAGGAAACGCCCCAAGCGGCCAGCGTAAATATGCACCCAAGATACGTTGGCGTAAGAGACTTAAGTCAGTCGTACCTTGGACAAATTCGGGCGTATCTGATTCTTTGAATCAGGTGCCAAGATACGACGCCTCACGTTTCTGAATCCGGGCCGATGACTCCACCTTTTCGTACAGAAGTTTGGAATAAACTGTTAGCGCAAACACTGGTACTACCGAACACTTAAAAAGCGGGCAATGTATATGTCTAGAAAACAGTCAAAGTTTTATAGTCCATATAGTGGTACAAAATTACCAATCAAAAAAAGGAAGGAGATGGGAAGATGATGGGCGGCAGCTGTCCTCAGAGAAAAGCCAACTCTGTTAGGGTAAGACAAGGAAACAAAAAAGGGAGGCGCCACCTAAGTGCAATATACAGTAGGCCTGTAGAAGGAGCTAGTCTCCGAGCGCGTTGTCTGTTGTTTCTAGTCTCTCCTTCCTTCCGGTGCTCTCCCTGGTCCCGCTCTCTGGTAACGTCATCATCTGTGCCTCCACGCTGAACCTGGCTGTTTTCTAGTGGCCACAGGATGGATTTCTCTCCCTGCCTGCAGATCCGTGGATCTAGATGGACCTGAGACCGGACCACACCGCGCATCATGAGACCCTGATGAGCCTGTTTTGTAATTGTGTACTTGTAAGCAGGGCTGGACTGGGACAGAAATTTGGCCCTGGACTTCATCCAGACTGGCCCACTTTGACAGGTCTTTCCCATGGCGGCCGGACAACTCCCGCCCCCCCCCCCCCCCGGCCACCCAAGCCCCCTCTCCCCCTTCACTAGCCACTAGCCGTTCTACTTTATTAGAGTAGAACGGCTGGTACTGGTACTCCTATAGGCAGTACCAGTGGGGAAGCTAGACATTATTTCATCCCGGGGCAAAGAATCAGTTCGGTGCCCCCCCTTATGGGACAAGATTAGGCAGAAGTGAGAAACTCTCAGGCTATAGCTGTTGAGTCAGCTGTCTGTCCCCTCCCCCATGCTCCTCTGTCCCCCCCTGCTCCTCTGGTCCTCCCCCTGCTTCTTTGTTCCCCCCTCATGAGCGCTGCGGGAAGGGAGAGACAGAGGAGCAGAGGGGGGCGGCAGTCCGCTGTCACTGAAGCCGGCCCACTGAGCCATCGGCCCACCGGGAAACTCCCTGTAGTCCCAATGGCCAGTCCATCCCTGCTTGTAAGTGCATTTCTTTTGAGATTAAACATAGTATCTGACATATTGCATTTAGGTGGCGCTTCCCTTTTTTGTTTCCTTGTCTACCTCTGCCTTTTCGGACCACCAATAGTCCTTTTTGCCTCCTCCTCCTACTTACACAGCACCCACCCTAGAACTCACCAGAGGATCCAGGATCAGGACCAGGCACGGACTGGCCATAGGGCATACCGGGCATATGCCCGGTGGGCCGCGGCGGCCCGCGGGCCGGTAGTGGCCCGCGAATGGCCCTTGGCGGCCCGCGGGCCGATCGCGGCCCGCATGTCACTTCTACCCAGAGGTGTACCAAGGCCCTTGGGGCGGACTGGGCTGGGTTGCAAGAATGCATTTGCCCCCTGGGCTGCTCTAATGTCCTGCAAAAAGGCCACTGAGCTGGCCGAGTGCGCCACCTGCCACAAGTTGTGGATTGTCCACTGGCCACGTCACCTGCCATGTCACCTGGCCACGTCACCTGCCACAAGTTGTGGATTGTCCACTTGCCATGTCACCTGGCCACGTCACCTGCCACGTCACCTGGCCACATCACCTGCCACATCACCTGGCCACATCACCTGCCACAAGTTGTGGATTGTCCACTGGCCACGTCACCTGCCACGTCAACTGGCCACGTCACCTGCCACAAGTTGTGGATTGTCCACTTGCCACGTCACCTGACCACGACACCTGCCACAAGTTGTGGATTGTCCACTTGCCACGTCACCTGCCACAAGTGGATTATGCACTTGCCAAATCACCTGGCCACGTCACCTGCCACAAGTTGTGGATTGTCCACTGGCCACGTCACCTGGCCACGTCACCTGCCATGTCACCTGGCCACGTTACCCGCCACAAGTTGTGGATTGTCCACTTGCCATGTCACCTGCCACGTCAACTGGCCACGTCAATTGCCACAAGTTGTGGATTGTCCACTGGCCACGTGACCTGGCCACGTCACCTGCCACATCACCTGGCCACGTCACTTACCACAAGTTGTGAATTGTCCACTTGCCACGTCACCTGCTTCAAGTTGTGTATTGTCCACTTGCCATGTCATCTGCCATGTCACCTGGCCACGTCACCTGCCACAAGTTGTGGAATGTCCACTGGCCACGTCACCTGCCACGTCAACTGGCCACGTCACCTGCCACAAGTTGTGGAATGTCCACTGGCCACGTCACCTGCCACGTCACCTGACCACGACACCTGCCACAAGTTGTGGATTGTCCACTTGCCACATCACCTGCCACAAGTGGATTATGCACTTGCCAAATCACCTGGCCACGTCACCTGCCACAAATTGTGGATTGTCCACTGGCCATGTCACCTGGCCACGTCACCTGCCACATCACCTGGCCACGTCACCTGCCACAAGTTGTGGAATGTCCACTGGCCACGTCACCTGCCACGTCAACTGGCCATGTCACCTGCCACAAGTTGTGGATTGTCCACTTGCCACGTCACCTGCCTCAAGTTGTGTATTGTCCACTTGCCACGTCATCTGCCATGTCACTTGGCCACGCCACCTGCCACAAGTTGTGGATTGTCCACTGGTCACGTCACCTGGCCACGTCACCTGCCACAAGTTGTGGATTGTCCACTTGCCATGTCACCTGGCCACGTCACCTTCCACGTCACCTGCCACATCACCTGGCCACGTCACCTGCCACGTCAACTGGCCATGTCACCTGCCACAAGTTGTGGATTGTCCACTTGCCACGTCATCTGACCACGACACCTGCCACAAGTTGTGGATTGTCCACTTGTCACGTCACCTGCCACAAGTGGATTATCCACTTGCCAAATCACCTGGCCACGTCACCTGCCACAAGTTGTGGATTGTCCACTGGCCACGTCACCTGGCCACGTCACCTGCCACAAGTTGTGGATTGTCCACTTGCCACGTCACCTGACCACGACACCTGCCACAAGTTGTGGATTGTCCACTTGTCATGTCACCTGCCACAAGTGGATTATCCACTTGCCAAATCACCTGGCCACGTCACCTGCCACGTCACCTGGCCACGTCACCTGCCACATCACCTGGACAGTCACCTGCCACAAGTTGTGGAATGTCCACTGGCCACGTTACCTGCCACGTCAACTGGCCACGTCACCTGCCACAAGTTGTGGATTGTCCACTTGCCACGTCACCTGCCTCAAGTTGTGTATTGTCCACTTGCCACGTCATCTGCCATGTCACCTGGCCACGCCACCTGCCACAAGTTGTGGATTGTCCACTGGCCACGTCACCTGCCACAAGTTGTGGATTGTCCACAATGCAATGCAAACAATTACATTTTTACATTTTTAATGTTTTTTTTATGGCTGCATTTGATGGGGCACAGTGGCTGCATTTGATGGGGCACAACGGCTGCATTTGATGGGACAAAGTGGCTGCATTTAATGGGGCACAGTGGCTGCATATAATGGGGCACAGTGGCTGCATTTGATGGGGCACAGTGGCTGCATTTGATGGGGCACAGTGGCTGCATATAATGGGGCACAGTGGCTGCATTTGATGGGGCACAGTGGCTGCATTTGATGGGGCACAGTGGCTGCATATAATGGGGCACAGTGGCTGCATTTGATGTTTTTGTTCAGTTCGATTGCTTCCCCCCAAAAAAATGTTGAGCACCAGTGTGAGCCAAAAGGCTTGCACTCACAGATACTCCACTGAAAAGTTATCAATTCTCATGTCACTTTTCAGAGGCATTTGACAGACAGTAAGGAGGTGATGCCTAATTTCCTCCCTGCCTGTTTTAACCTCAGCCAGTCCCTCCAGATATTTCACTTTGTACTCCACCTTATTTTCATTACTCTTTATAGGTATTAGATGTTCTCTCACCTTATTCTTTGTACATCTAATACATAATGAGAGTTCTGGAAATAAGGTGGAGTTCAAAGTGAATTTCTAAACCTAAGTTGAGAACCCCTTTCTGAAGATTTGAGGATATTATTAAACTCAGAGACTGGTGGACTTAGGCCATCATAAATAGATTGAAAATCTGCCAGTTCAGCAGAAATGTCAATCTATCAATGTGCAGACTGGTTATACAGACTCTGATCTATCAACTGACTTCAGTACAACAATGGGAAATGTCCAACGATTTCTCTCTGTTCCAGCAATGTGGAGTGATCTCTCTCTCTGTGCCACAAATGTGGAGCAGTCTCTCTCTCTGTGCGGGCATTCCATCATTAACCCCCGCCGCGTGCCCCCCCCCCCCCCCCGGGCTGCTCAGTCTAAAATGCCCGGGCCTATTTTTTGTTTGTCCCAGTCCGGGCCTGATCGGGACCCCATGACATTCAGAGAGATCTACCTAATCATTGTGTGGGGACAGGGTTTTCTCCACCCGTGTCCACAGAAGGTCGTGTGTCTTCAAACAAATATTTTTTTATTTTTTTATCGTAACCTTCTAGAGAAAAACTTTATTTGAGTCACTGAGTACAGCACCCACCAGAGAACTCAGGATCGGGACCCCATGGCATTCAGAAAGATTTACTTAATCCTGTGCGGAGACAGGGTTTTTCGCCACCTGTGTCCACAGAAGTTTGTGTGTCTTTACTATTTAAGGTAACTGCAACCTCAACAGATGTAAATTATTTTTTATTTTTCTATCTCAACCTTTTACATCAGTGGCTCAAAACTTTATTTGAGTCACTGATTACAGGGGCTCTCCCCCCCCCTCTTTTCTTTTCCAGAGGACATCCTGAGCCTTCCCATGGGTCTCTAATCTGCTATTGCGGCCAGGAATGGACTGGCCATTGGGACTACAGGGAGTTTCCCGGTGGGCCGATTGCTCGGTGGGCCGGCTTCAGTGACAGCAGACCGCCACCCCCCTCCACGCCTCTGTCTCTCCCTCCCCGCACTGCTCACCTGGGGGGGAACAAAGAAGCAGGGGAGGACCAGAGGAGCAGGGGGGACGACAGAGAAGCATTGGGGGAGGGGACATACAGCTAAATCAACAGCTATGGCCTGAGAGTTGTCCCATAAGGGGGGCACCAAACTGATTCTTTGCCCCGGGTGAAATAATGTCTAGCTTCCCCACTGGTACTGCCTATAAGAGTACCAGTACCAGCCGTTCTACACTAATAAAGTAGAACGGCTAGTGAAGGGGGAGAGGGGGCTTGGGTGGCCGGGGGGTGCGGGAGTTGTCCGGCCGCCATGGGAGAGACCTGTCAAAGTGGGCCAGTCTGGATGAAGGCCAGGGCCACATTTCTGTCCCAGTCCCTGATTGCGGCTGAAATTCTTGGATCCCTGTAGACCATCTTTCAGGGTTCAGATTTGAACCTGCAACCTCTGCTGCATCTGGCTGTAGCGCTTCTCACTGAGCCACTTGAGATGCTGGACAATGCCCTGTCTGATTCCTTGGACAATCGTGCCTTGTCTCTTGTTTCTGGTGAACCTTGAACTCTTTGCTCCTCCCACGAACTTCCTGATTTAAGCCATGTTTGTTTGACAGATTATTGTGCTCTCTTCAGGCTGTATCTTGCTCGTTTGCGTACCTGCAGCTGTCCTTATCTCCACTGCCACTTGTTACCAACCTTTGGCTTGTTCCTTGACTACCCTTCCACTTGATCCCAACCTGCAACTATCCGTTATCGACCTTTGGCTTGTTCCTTGACTTCCCTTCCACTTGATCCCAACCTGCAACTATCCGTTATCGACCTTTGGCTTGGTCCTTGACTACGCTTCCACTTGATCCCAACCTGCAACTATCCGTTATAGACCTTTGGATTGTTCCTCGACTACCCTTCCACTTGATCCCAACCATCAACCCACTTGTTACCAGCCTTTGACTTCTTCTTTACTGACTTTGCCTCTGCTTGATCCCTACCTGCTATATCTGCAACTGGACATCGGCTTGCTCACCTCCTGGTGGGGTGATCCTGAGGACTGCGACCTGGTACTAACACCTACAGTGCCTAGCCAAAGTATTCACCCCCTTTGGCATTTTTCGTGTTTTGTTGCCTCACAACCTGGAATTAACATGGATTGTTTGAGGATTTGCGTAATTTAATTTACAGAACACGCCCACAACTTTGAAGATTTTTTTTATTATGAAGCAAAAAAATAGGACAAAATAAGAGAAAAAGTCAATGTGCATAACTATTCACCCCCCTAAAGTCAATACTTTGTAGAGCCACCTTTTGCGGCTATCACAGCTCCAAGTCACTTTGGATAAGTCTCTATGAGCTTCCCACATCTTACCACTGGGATATTTGCCCATTCCTCCTCTTTGCAGAACTGCTCCAGCTCCTTCAAGTTGGATGGTTTGCGCTTGTGAACAGCAATCTTTAAGTCTGGCCACAGATTTTCTATTGGATTGAGGTCTGGGCTTTGACTAGGCCATTCCAACACATTTACATGTTTCCCCTTAAACCACTCAAGTGTTGCTTTATCAGTGTGTTTTGGGTCATTGTCCTGCTGGAAGGTGAACCTCCGTCCTCGCCTCAAATCACACACAGAGTGCTACAGGTTTTGCTCAAGAATATCCCTGTATTTAGCACCATCCATCTTTCCCTCAACTCTGACCAGTTTCCCAGTCCCGACTGCTGAAAAACATCCCCACAGCATGATGCTGACACCACCATGTTTCACAGTGGGGATGGTGTTCTTTGGGTGATGTGATGTGTTGGGTTTGCACCAGACATAGCGTTTTCTTTGATGGCCAAAAAGTAGAATATTAGTCTCATCAGACCAGAGCACCTTCCTCCATACATTTTGTGAGTCTCCCACGTGCCTTTATCCAAACTCAAAACGCGCCATTTTGTTTTTTCTGAAAGTAATGTCTTTCTTCTGGCCACTCTGCCATAAAGCCCAACTCCATGGAGCGTACGGCTTATTGTCCCCCTATGTACAGATACTCCAGTCTCTGCTGTGGAACTCTGCAGCTCCTCCAGGGTTACCTTAGGCCTCTGTGCTCCTCTATGATTAATGCCCTCCTTGCCCAGTCCGTGAGTTTTGGTGTGCGGCCGTCTCTTGGCAGGTTTGCTGTGGTGCCATGTTCTTTCCATTTGGTGATGATAGATTTGATGGTGGCTCCTAGGAATCCTCAAAGATTTGGATATTTTTTTATAACCCAACCCTGACTTGTACTTCTCAACAACATTGTCCCTTCCTTGTTTGGAGAGTTCCTTGGTCTTCATGGCAGTGTTTGGTTAGTGGTGCCTCTTGCTTAGGGGTTGCAGCCTCTGGGGCCTTTCATAAAGGTGTGTCTATGTAATGACAGGTCATGTGACACTGAGATTGCACACAGGTGGACGTCATTTCACTAATTATGGGACTTCTGAAGGTAATTGGTGGCACCAGAGATTTTTATGGGCTTCATAACAAAGGGGGTGAATACATACGCACGCAATTATCATTTTTTTATTTCTGAAAAATAGTTTTATGTATATATTTTTCTAATTTTACTTCACCAACTTAGGGGCAGATCCACATAGCGCGGCGCATATATCCGCCGGGCGTAGCGTATCTTAGATATACTATGCCGCCGTAACTTTTTTTTTTTCGAATCCTCAAAGAATTTGTGCCGTAAGTTACGGCGGCGTAGTGTATCTTTGGTGGCGTAAGGGCGCGAAATACATATGGATGTGATGGGGGCGTGTTTTATGTAAATACGTCGTGACCCGACGTAAACAACGTTTTTTTTGAACGGCGCATGCACCGTTCTTGGGGGTATCCCAGTGCGCATACTCGAAATTAAACCGGAACAAGCCAATGCTTACGACGGTGACGTCATTCTATGCAAATCCCTATTCGCGAACGACTTATGCAAACAACGTAAAAAATTCTAAATTCGACGCGGGAACGACGGCCATACTTAACATTGAGTACGCCTCATAATAGCAGCTTTAACTATACGCCGGAAAAAGCAGAACGCAAACGACGTAAAAAAAATGCGCCGGAAACGCCACCTAGCGGCCGGCAGAAAAAGAGATGCAGTCGTATCTTGTTTTGTAGATACAAAACAAAGATACGACGCGGGAAATTTAAAATTACGCGGCGTATCAATAGATACGCCGGCGTAATTCTTTTGTGGATCTGCCCCTTAGACTATTGTGTTCTGATCATCACATATAATTCAGATAAAAAAAAAAAAAAAAAAACATTGAACTGTAAAGGCTGTAATGTAACAAAATAGGTAAAAAGCCAAGGGGGGTGAATACTTTTGCCAAGCACTGTATATACCGAGACTGTATTTCTTTATTTTTTTTCCAGATTCATATAAAGGATATTTGTATGACTTGCACAAGAGCGATTCCTCCCAAACAAGGGGCCAGATTAAAGTAGAATCGCGGCGGCGTAACGTATCCTAGATACGTTACACCGCCGCAATTTTTCATCGCAAGTGCCTGATTCACCAAGCACTTGCGATGAAAACCTACGCCGGCGGCCTCCGGCGCAAGGCGGGCCAATTCAAATGGGCGTGTGCCATTTAAATTAGGCACGCTCCCGCGCCGGACCTGCCACGCATCCTCTGTTTCCGAACTCCCGCCGTGCTTTGCGCGCCGTGACGTCATTTTTTCGAATGGCGACGCGCGTAGCGTAATTCCGTATTCCCGGACGGCTTACGCAAACGACGTTGATTTTTAAATTTCGATGCGGGAACGACGGCCATACTTTAGACAGCAATACACTTGCTGACTAAAGTTAGGGCACCAAAAAAAAAGTGTAAATTTGCGACGGGAAACTAGACTAGCGGCGACGTAGCGAACGCGAAAACCCATTGTGGATCCGCCGTAACTCCTAATTTGCATACCCGACGCTGGTTTACGACGCAAACTCCCCCCAGCGGCGGCCGCGGTACTGCATCCTAAGATCCGACAGTGTAAAACAATTACACCTGTTGGATCTTATGGCTATCTATGCGTAACTGATTCTATGAATCAGCCGCATAGATAGAAACAGGGATACGACGGAGTATCAGGAGAAACGCGGTCGTATCCCTTTTGTGGATCTGGCCCAAGGTACCTAATATAGGCCCCGCCAACATGTGTTGTGTGCATATTTCAAGGAAAGGATCTAAGCAGACAACTACTGAGCTGATTAACCAGTAAAACTCCAGTAACCAATACAAGCCCATCACATTTTTACACCAGCACTTGAACCCCTAATAAATGGAGAATGCTGACCCCTCTGATGCCGGTGTACGTCGGCCATAATTTTGCTGTGTAAAGACATGACAGTTATTGGTTTTCATTCCGTTCTTACTTACCATAGTCCTAAATGCTTTTTTGAAGTTATTTCCGTTTCCATTGGCAGTGGTGGGTGGGGCGACGCATTTCGCTATGGCGTGCATCCCAGTCCTGCACGGATGTTTGGGGGTCTTGGGGGAAATCTGCACGTTGCAGTTAGCCAGATGGGGTTCAGTTCCCGAGCAGCTGACTTTGTGGATCCAGAACATTTTTTTCTGACTCAGCATTTTCAACCTACAAGACAGATCAGGCATACATCATCGTTATATTTCCACCAATACATGATAACCTTCAATGGAATCTTGTTTATGAAAAACGTAACCACTTAAGGACCGGCTCCTGTAGATATACGTCAGCAGAATGGCACGGACAGGCAAATCGACGTGTATATATACGCCCCTGCCGCCAGCTCCGTGCTCGTGCCTGCGGGGACCCGCTAACTCGATGTTCGCCGGTGTCCCATGATCGTGTCACAGAGCTTCAGAACAGGGGATGCCTGTGTAAAAAAGGCATTTCCCTGTTCTGCCTAGTGACAGGATCCTGATCGTCTGCTCCCTCTCATCGGGAGTAGCGATCAGTGTCGTGTCACAGTAAGCCACGCCCACTAACAGTTAGAATCACTCCCTAGGACACTCTTAACCCCTTTCCCAGCCCCTTACTGGTTAACCCCTTCCCTGCCAGTCACATTTACCCAGTAATCAGTGCATTTTTATAGCACTGATCGCTGTATGAATGACAATGGTCCCAAAATAGCCCCAAAAGTGTGTCCGCCATAATGTCGCAGTCACGATAAAAATCATTATTGGTAAAAAAAATAATAATGATAAAAATGCCCAAAAAAAAATATCCCCTATTCTGTAGAGGCTATGGCCCGGATTCTTAAAGCACTTACGCCGACGTATCTACTGATACGCTGCGTAAGTGCACGGATGCGCCGTCGTATCTATGCGCCGGATTCTGCAAGTAAGATACACCTGAATATTGGCTTCATACGACCAACGTAAGTTTCCTACGCCGTCGTATCTTGGGAGCATATTTACGCTGGCCGCAAGGGGCGCTTCCATTGATTTACGCGTCGAATATGTAAATGACCTAGATACGCCGATTCACGAACGTACTTGCGCCCGTCGCTGTAATCTACGCCGTTTACGTAAGGCGTACGTCCGGCGTAAAGTTATTCCACATATAGGAGACGCAACCCATGCAAAGGTATGGACGTCGGAACAGCTGTTGTATTTTAGGCGGGCTTACGCTGACCAATTTACGCTACGCCGGCGCAGCGTAGGGAGCAAGTGCTTTGTGAATACTGTTCTTGCCTCTCTATGTTACGTCGGCGTAGCACATATGAGATGCGCTACGCCCGCACAAATGTACGCCGCTCTACGTGAATCCGGGCATATAACTTTTGCGCAAACCAATCAATAAACGCTTATTGCGATTTTTTTTTTTACCAAAAATATGTAGAAGAATACGTATCGGCCTAAACTGAGGAAAAAAAATTTTTATATATATTTTTGGGGATATTTATTATAGCAAAAAGTAAAACAATTATTTTTTTCAAAATTGTCGCTCTATTTTTGTTTATAGCGCAAAAAATAAAAACAGCAGAGATGATCAAATACCACCAAAAGAAAGCTCTATATGTGGGGAAAAAAGAACGTCAATTTTGTTTGGGAGCCACGTCGCACGACCGCGCAATTGTCAGTTAAAGCAACGCAGTGCAGAATCGCAAAAAGTGTTCTGGTCTTTGGGCAGACAAATGGTCCAGGGCTTAAGTGGTTAACAACTAAAACACAGGAAATTTGATGAGCAAAGTCAAGTTGGGGTTTATACTTTCTCCTTCTAACTGGCATTCAAGTATTAAACATAGATTACCGTATGGACAAAAACTCTACATTCCACTAACCACCAGACCATGGATGAACAATGCAGACTGGTCCTTCTTCATGTTCAATTCATTTTGGTTACATTTAAGTTTTGAAAATACCAAAAAAATACATTGTCCACTTACCTGGATTTTGGAACTTTCATTTTCATATTCCAAAGTTTTCTATAATTAAAAAAAAACAACATATTAATGGGCAGACATATAAGATAATAATCAAGTGGGAATATTTAATGAGAACCAATAACCCAGAACAGAGGCGGACATTCTTCCTGGATCTTTCCCCTAATCCTTCTGGGAGGGAGTGGTTGTCACTAGGGATGCACCAATACCACTTTTTAAGCGACGGGTATGAGTGACGATATTTTTTATACCAATTACAGATACCTATTTTCGGCATTTAGGGAGATCAAGATAAGAACGAGGAGGAACAGGGAGGGTGGTCTCCATGAAATCCAAAGCATATAAACAGAATTTATTGTTAAAAAACATAATCACAGTCAGATAACAGTGCAAATGGTAACAATAGGTGCTTGGAGCAACTAAAGGTGGAGTGCTGGAGAGTTCAATAACTCACATAGATGGTAAGCGCACTTCACTGCCAGGTCAAATCAGGGACGGATCCAGGGGGGGCAACGAGAGACAGAAATTATATTATTATCCTCCAAGGTAAGAACATACCTCCCCTCCACCTGGCTGCACCCACCATGTCCTCTCCTCCACCTGGCCTCATCCACCCTGTCCTGACGTATATACTTCTGGCCTTCCTCCTGATGCCGTGCCTATTGTAAATGTATATCCTTCTTGCCCTTCACCTGATGCTGTTCCTATTTTAGACGTATATCCTTCTGGCCCTCCTCCTGATGCTGTGCCTATTGTAGACGTATATCCTTTTGGCCTTCCTTCTGATGCTGTACCAATTGTAGACGTATCTCCTTCTGGCCTTCCTCCTGATGCTTTGCCTATTGTAGACGTATATCCTTCTGGCCTTCCTTCTGATGCTGTGCCTATTGTAGACGTATATCCTTTTGGCCTTCCTCCAGATGCTGTGCCTATTGTAGACGTATATCCTTCTGGCCTTCCTTCTGATGCTGTGCCTAGTGTAGGCGTATATCCTTCTGGCCTTCCTTCTGATGTTGCGCCTTTTGTAGACGTATATCCTTCTGGCCTTCCTTCTGATGCTTTTTTTTTTTTTTTTCCCAATCAAAGGTTTTTATTAGAGAAGATAAACAAAGTATACAAAGGACATATCCATCACAGGGAGTTTGCAGATTACAAAGCAAATAGAAACGAACAGTATATGTCAGCGTACAATGGAATATGGCAAGTACTAATAGGTTACATTCAGATAATTTTAAATCGTATGATAAGAGATCGTGAGCGAGGGGGGGGGGGGGGGAGAGGGAGGGGCAGGGGTAGGGAGTAGGAGGGTTAGGTAATGGTAAAACCAGGGGGTAAGGGTAGGTGGTGGTGTTAGCAAAGGGTATTGTCAAGGCATTGTAAGTATTACTTAGTTCAAGTTCTGAGCATTAGACTGGGTATGCATTCAATGTAGAAATCAGGACAATCAAGACATGCAGGTATAAAAAGTTAATATAATCAATTATATATATTTTGGAATTCAGCAGAGTAGGTAAACAGGAACCATGGTTGCCAGAGATTGTTAAAGTTAGAGCTATTTTCTTTTTTCATGGCCAGAATCTCCTCCATTTTGTAAATGTATGTAACTCTGTCCAACCATTCCCTGATCTTTGGTGTTTGGGTTGACTTCCAGTATATGGGAATGAGGGTTTTAGCGGCATTCAGTAGGTGTCTGGTGAGGGACCTTTTATATTTATTAATGGATAAGCTATTGATGTGGATCAGACACGCAGCGGCGTCTAGGGTGATTTTTGTTTCTGTTATGTGTCTGATCCAGTCTGTCACCTGTTGCCAGAAGACCGCGATGGCGGGGCAATCCCACCATATGTGCATGAAAGTGCCTACCGCCTCACCACAGCGCCAGCAGGTATCTGATGCTGTATCAAACCATTTTTTGGCCCGTTGGGGAGTGATATACCATTGTGTTAATATCTTATAAGATATCTCTTGGTATCTTGTGCTCAAAGAACATTTGTGTGACCAAATGCAAGCTTTCTCCCATTGTTTGTCGTCTATACAAACACCCAGGTCCCTTTCCCATTTTGTTTTATGTTTACTTATATCTTCTTGCGTCGGTTGAATTAGCCATGAGTATGCTAGTGAAGTAGCGTGTGTGACTGGGCTTCTCTTATAGCATATATCTTCTAAGGCAGTCAGTGGTCGGCTATAAGAGGGCATGGATTTAGTGTTGACCAGAAAGTTTCTTAGTTGTAAGTAAAACCAGGGGCCCGGGAATATGTCGCCAAACTCTGCTTTCATCGTGTCCAGAGACTTGACTCTGGTACCCGAGAGGCAGTTGAGAGCCAGAAGGTCTGGGATTTTTTTCCCTTGGAGGCCTGGGGGGAAGTCAGGATTGTTGAAAATCGGGGTAAGGGGGCTGGGTGTCGAGGACAGTCCGTGTTTTGTTGCTATTCTATGCCAGATTTTGAGTGTATTTGCTATTATTGGGTGTTTAATGGACTTACTGATTTTTGAGTGAGAGGTCCATGGTGAGAATAATGTGTGGTGAGGGGCTAGAAACTGTTCTAGCTTGACCCAATCCTTTTCTTTGCTGTGGCAATGCCAATCTATTATTCTAGTAATATGTGACGCCTGGTGATATTTTTTGTAGTCCGGAAGCCCTATTCCGCCCCTGGATTTGGGTAGCGTGAGCAATGAAAGACTGATCCTGGGGTTTTTGTCAGCCCACAGGAACTTCCTCTGTATTCTAAGTAATTTGACAAAAAATATATTCGGTACGTGGATGGGTAGGGCATTGAAAATATATAGTAATCTGGGGAGGATTGTCATCTTCAGAATTGAGGCTCTTCCGAACCATGAGAATAATTTTGGGGTCCATTTGTGGAGGTCGTTAGAAATTAATTTGAGTAATGGGGAGTAGTTGGCTTGGAAGAGTGAGTCTAAATTGTTGGTTAAGTTAATTCCTAGATATTTAAGGGAAGAGGGGACCCAATGGAATGAGTGGTTAGATTTCAGGTGGGCAACTTGATCAGGTGGTAGGGTCAAGTTAAGGGCTTCTGATTTAGATTTATTTATTTTAAAGTTGGAGATGTATCCGAATGTTTCAAATAGTTTTTGTAGGTTGGGGATGGAAAAGAAGGGTTTTGTGAGAAAGAATAGCAAATCGTCTGCGTAAGCAGCGACTTTGAACTCATTTTTGCCTACTGTAAGACCTTTCACATCTGCAGACAGGTTAATTGCTCTGATCAGAGGTTCCAGGGAGATAATAAAAAGTATGGGAGAAAGAGGGCAGCCCTGACGTGTCCCGTTCTGAATATCTATAGGGTCAGATAGGGTATTGTTTACTTTTATTCTGGCTTGCGGGTGCTGGTATAGGGCTGATAGCCAAGACATCATGCCTCCTCCCAGCCCTATGTGTGCACAGGTGGAGAACATGTAGTCCCAGGATATTCTATCAAAGGCCTTTTCGGCGTCGGTAGATAGTAACATCCCTTTGGTCTTGGAGACTTGTGTAAAATGTATCAGGTTAAGCGCCTTAGTGATGTTGTCACGTGCCTCCCTTCCAGGCATAAAGCCCACTTGTTCAGGGCCTATTATTTTATTAAGTATGGGTTTCAGTCTATTTGCTAGAATCTTTGCTAAAAGCTTTAAATCGACGTTTAAAAGCGATATGGGTCTGAAATTGGCGCAATCAGAGTGGTCTTTATCTGGCTTGGGTATTACCGCGATGTGGGCCATTAGAAAGGAGTTAGAGTCATGTTTGTTTTTTGCTAGATAATTAAAGGAAGAGAGAAGGGGTTTACAGAGGACGTTTGCGTAAGTCTTATAATATTGGGACGTAAAGCCGTCTGGGCCTGGGCTTTTCCCTGTTTTTAGGTCTGTTATGGCTGTTTGCAGTTCTAGGAGGTTGATTGGTTCGTCTAGTTTGGATGTGTCTTCATGTTTAAGCGTTGGGAGTTTGCTGTCTTTTAGGAATTCTAATATCGCTTCTCGTTTGGAGTTCGTGACATGATGTGGTTTGTGTTGGTCAGGGAGGTTATATAGTTTGTTGTAGAATTTTGAAAATAGACTGGCTATCTTCTCTGGGTCATGATTCAGCACTCCCTGGCCATCTTTGATGGCATGGACAAGGTTTGCTGAGTGGGTATCTTTGAGGGCTTTTGCAAGTAGTTTCCCGCTTTTATCTCCTTGCTCATAGAAAATGTTCTTCCGGAAAAAGAGGGCCTTCCTGATTTTAAAGTCAAGGATCTGTTTCAGTGAGGACCTGCATGTCTGCAATTCTTCTTCTATTGTTATCGAGAGGGATTGTTTATGTTGAGATTCTAACTTAGATATTTGGTGTGATAGTCGGGCAATTTCTCCTTCTCTATCCTTCTTCCTTCTGGAACCCCATTTTATTAGTTCCCCCCTGATTACTGATTTGTGTGCCTCCCAGTTGTTTAGGGGGTTTGTGTCGCTGTCTCGATTATTTTGGAAGTAAGTCGTGATTGTCTGATGTATGTCGTCTCTGACTTCCTGATCGGTGAGTAAAGTCGCGTTAAGTCTCCAATTAAAAGTGGAGCGTTTGAGTGGGCCAAGTTGCAGTGTGATGGCCGTAGGGGCGTGGTCAGATAATGAGATTATGCCAATGTCCGCTCTTATTAAGCTACCCAGGTCTCTTTGGGTAATGAAAATCATATCGATACGGGAGTATCTTTTGTGGGGGGGTGAGAAGAAGGTGTAATCTTTTTCTGAGGGGTTTATCGTTCTCCATGCGTCAACTAGTGTCAGGGATTGGAGCAAGATCTTAATACGTTTCAGTATCTTGTAAGAGACATGCGTGTACCCATTTGAGGTGTCCTTCAGTGGGGAGAGGGGTATGTTGAAGTCGCCCCCTAAAACAGTACATCCCTCTGCAAACCATTTCAATTCGTCAATGATTTTACGGCAGAATGTAATGTGGGCCGTGTTGGGGAAATAGACGTTTGCTAGAGTGATCTGGGAGCCTCCCCAAGTGCCTTTTAGGAAGATATAGCGGCCTTCTGGGTCAGAGATTTGGTGCTGTAGAATGAAAGGGGAGTCCTTGTTAAGCAAAATGGACACCCCTTTGGTCTTAGCCAGGGGGTTGGTGGCGTGGTAGGCTTTTGTAAAGAGGTTGTCCGTAATTTTAGGAATGTTCTGTCCCTTAAAGTGGGTCTCCTGTAGGAAGACCACAGAGGGGCGGGTCTTTTTGAGTTCTTTCAATAGTTTTGTTCGTTTTTCCGGAATGTTCAGACCGTTAATGTTATGAGATATGAGCGAGGGTGATTTGCCTAGGAAGGAGTATGCCATTTTGTGGAATATGTGCCTTCTATGTGGGGGTGGGTAGGAGGGTGGGTTGTGGGGTGGGTGATGGAGGAAGGGGGGGTGGAGGGTAGGTCAGGGGGGTGGAGAGAGGGTTAGGGTCAGGAGGTCAAGTGTGAAAAGGGGAGTGAGGGTGAGTTGTACTCAAGAACACGCCCGAGGGGTGGAGAGTTAATTAGTATCTTAAATATTAAGATCTAGTATGTACTCTTGGGGGTGGGTGGGAGTCGCGTGCACGAGTCACGGCGGAGTACTACCCGTCCTTGTTGTAATGCGAACGGATAATGCTCACGGTGATCAATGTGGAAATATAGATATAAATTTGAATTAGATTTTATGTATGGGGGTCGGTACCGTGGGACCCGAGAGGAATATGCGAAAGAGTTAGGGTTATGATTTACTTAGGCCGGAGGGCAGGGAGGGGGAGTAGTGGGCTCTGGTCGGGAGATCAAAGGTATATAATGCTGTTGGCAGTTGTAAACCTTAGGGGTTAGGGTGAGTCGGTGTGATGAGGAGTGTTAGTAATATCTGTTGTGTGGATACCTTTAACTATGCCTGTAGTGCCAATGTATAAGTTAGCTACCAATCAAGGTCTAACTGGGGGGCTGCTACACCTTGGATGTGTAGATTTAGGCTGGAACCAATAACAAGAAATCAAGAGAAACATAGCCTACATAAAACATGTGGAGCCTCAACTGTGTCAGAGGGGAGGTCAAAGGCAAATAGTAACTGCAATTTGTGGTGCGCTAGCAGGGTGGAGACCCGGGGTGTCTTCTAGTGTGCTGTAGAGACTGATTGGAATTCGTACTAGGACCAGGATCGTTATTTCGAGCGCGGTGAGAGGTCATGCACTCTGATGGTATGCCTATTTAAATGAATTTCAGCCCTATAAATGGGTACGTGTGGGGTATGTGAGCTGACCACCTCCATTCCTGGAATCAGGGCTGTATGGTGTGACCACTGTGTGTGCGCCTGATGTAGTCATAGAAGGCTTGCAGTCAGCCTGCTTTGGGGAGTGATAAGGTGACAGGCACGGTGGCTAGTAAGGACGGAGCCTGTTGTGTGAACGTGTTCGGCTGTTCCAACCAGTATTAATGCGTGTGTCTGTTATATGTGTCGGTTTGACAAAGAAGGGTCTCCACCGTGGAAGCGTGGGCAAACAATCATAAGGGAAGGAAAACAGAACATGAAGAAAACAAGAAAATAAAAGTCTAAACAGTAGGAAGGACCAGAAGAACAGTGCCTTCCATAAATCTTATGTGGTCCTGGCCATTTTAGGGCAAGCCTGAGATCAGCAATAGTCAAGGCTCTGTGCGCCCTAGCGAAGTGGTGTTCCCTGGTGTCTGCTGGAATACCCCCAGGTTTAGTCAGTTCAGAACTAGGGCATAGCAGACATTCCCGGTTGAGGGAAAATATCACACAAACCAATACCATGTATGTCCAGGTTCATACAGATCTAGGGTGTAAGTGTTAGAAGCAAGCGTGTGCCCGTTCAAATCGCCTTTACGGTTCAGTCCGAAGGGGCACAGCCTACCATGTGAGCTCCCAACAGGGTAGCAAGTTACTCACGGTCAACACAGTCGGATGGATGAAAAAATGCCTGTAGCATTGGGTTGAGACGGCCATTGTTCAGATGACTGTGGAACTTGGGTTGTTTGCGGTTCTTCAACTCCTTTCACAGCTGGTCGACTCTCAGCGTAGAGGGGTAGAGGCCTGGGGTGGGGAGGTGGGTAGGCATATGTACACCTAAAGGGATACAAAAGGTTAAGTATGAAGCAAGTCGCAATTTACCACCCTGGTGTGCGCAAGGCCATTGGTCTGCTTCGTTTGCTGGTTTGCAGGCGTGCAGGTTGCTGTCTGGCACGTGGTGTGTAAGTGAAAGGGTGAAGTAAAGTGAGGCTGGTGGGTGCCGGAGGTGCCGATTTGTTGGGGGGTTGTCATCTAGTAGGTGGGTCGTGGAAACAGAAAGAATGGTACTGTTGTCTGATCTGCAGCATGTTGAGTCGTCCCAAGTAGGCCGTTTTAACAATAAAAAAATGCGCCATAAAAATAGGAGCAAACGGAGGAAAACAAGAACAAAACAAAAAAAAAAAAAAAAAAAAGGGTTGAACTTGTAACTTCAGAACCGAAGGTTCAGGGCAGTGGATCAAGGACATTTTCCATGTATCGTCACAGCTTGTGATACAGATCTTGTCCTGATAGAGATAATGGTGTGGTATCGGGGAGTTTTACACACGTTGTGCCTCCTTCACTCTGGGGCTCTTTGAGCTTTTGGAGGGTGCTGGTGAGTTGTTGTATCGTCTGTTGGAGTTGCTGCGTTGGTTCCTCTGCTGCATCGGGGAGAAGAGTGATGGCGGGCCGGGTGAGTATTGAGGATTGTTGATGGGGGGTGGCAGCAGGAACTCAGCATACCAGTCTGGCAACTCTACAGGCGCGATCTGCACGGCTTCACAGAATTTTAGGAGGTCGTCCGGGGTTCTGAGCAGGTGTTGCTTGCCCATGTATGCTGCTTGTAGCGCGAACGGAAACTTCCAGCGGTAATTTATTCCCTTTTCCCTAAGGATGGCAAGAAGGGGTTTCAGTGCTCTCCTGTTCTTGAGGGTGATTGGTGAGAGATCCTGGAATAGCTGGATCGCGGTACCGCCATGTTGGATCTGGTCCGCGTTTCTTGCCTTAAGCAGTATTTCCTCCTTTAAGCCAAAATTTGGCAGGCAGCATATAATGTCCCTAGGAGGGTTGTCGTCTGGGGCTTTGGGCCTGAGGGCTCTATGAGCGCGGTCAAATTCAATGGGAGATTGCTCCGGTCTCTCCAATAGGGAGTTGAAAATGGCGGACAGTGCTGGTCGTATGCCCTCGGGGGTTACCGATTCTGAGACCCCTCTTATCCTGATATTGTGCCTGCGTCCTCTATTGTCTAAATCTTCAATTTGCCTGTTCATATCGATCAGGTGTTGTGAGTGGTTGGCAGAAATGTCGTCGAGTCTAAGCAAGGCCCTGTCTCTTCTTTTACCAGCACGTTCTGACACAGCCATCTGCTCTGAGAGCCTGAGCAGTTCAGTTTTGATGTCTGTGATGGCTATGGAGAAGGAGTTTTTTATGTCTGCCGCAATGTCAGTCATTGCGGCATATGTCAGGGGGATATCTGCCCGGTCTGTACCTTTTGTTGAGTCCTCAGATGCTGGGAGGGAGACCTCATCGTCTTCCAAGTCCTCCTCCATGTTCAGCCTGAGCGGCGGCGCCATCTTGGAGGCCCTGCTGTTGTTGCTGTAGCAGAATTTGCTAAGGTTTGTGGGGGTAGTTTTCCTCTTGGGGGTGCCCAGAGAGCGTAGGGAGCGATTGTGAGATCCTCTCCTGAGTTGGGAGGACATAATCTCCCAAAATCCAGCCGATTTCTGCTCTCAGGTCCCACGGGTTGTCGGAGCTCCTCTACACCGCTGCTACTCGCATCGCGCGTCAAGCCACGCCCCCCTCTGATGCTGTGCCTATTGTAGACGTATATCCTTTTGGCCTTCCTCTTTATGCTGTGCCTATTGTAGGTGTATATCCTTCTGGCCTTCCTTCTGATGTTGCGCCTTTTGTAGACGTATCTCCTTCTGGCCTTCCTTCTGATGCTGTGCCTATTGTAGACGTATATCCTTCTGGCCTACCGTCTGATGTTGTGCCAATTGTAGACGTATCTCCTTCTGGCCTTCCTCCTGATGCTGTGCCTATTGTAGACGTATATCCTTCTGGCCTCCTCCTGATGCTGTGCCTATTGTAGACGTATATCCTTCTGGCCTTCCTCCTGATGCTGTGCCTATTGTAGACGTATATCCTTCTGGCCTTCCTCCTGATGCTGTGCCTATTGTAGACGTATATCCTTCTGGCCTTCCTCTTGATGCTGTGCCTATTGTAGACGTATCGCCTTCTGGCCTCCCTCCTGATGCTGTTCCTATTGTAGACATATATCCTTCTGGCCTTCCTTCTGATGCTGTGCCTATTGTAGACGTATATCCTTCTGGCCTTCCTTCTGATGCTGTGCCTATTGTAGACGTATCTCCTTCTGGCCTTCCTTCTGATGCTGTGCCTATTGTAGACGTATCTCCTTCTGGCCTTCCTCTTGATGCTGTTCCTATTGTAGACGTATATCCTTCTGGCCTTCCTTCTGATGCTGTGCCTATTGTAGACGTATATCCTTCTGGCCTTCCTTCTGATGCTGTGCCTATTGTAGACGTATATCCTTCTGGCCTTCCTCTTGATGCTGTGCCTATTGTAGACGTATCTCCTTCTGGCCTTCCTCCTGATGCTGTTCCTATTGTAGACGTATATCCTTCTGGCCTTCCTCCTGATGCCGTGCCTATTGTAGATGTATATCCTTCTGGCCTTCCTTCTGATGCTGTGCCTATTGTAGACGTATATCCTTCTGGCCTTCCTCCTGATGCTGTTCCTATTGTAGACGTATATCCTTCTGGCCTTCCTCCTGATGCCGTGCCTATTGTAGATGTATATCTTTCTGGCCTTCCTCCTGATGCTGTGCCTATTGTAGACGTATATCCTTTTGGCCTTCCTCCTGATGCTGTGCCTATTGTAGGTGTATATCCTTCTGGCCTTCCTCCTGATGCTGTGCCTATTGTAGACGTATATCCTTCTGGCCTTCCTCCTGATGCTGTGCCTGTTGTAGACGTATATCCTTCTGGCCTTCCTTCTGATGCTGTGCCAATTGTAGACCTATATCCTTCTGGCCTTCCTCTTGATGCTGTGCCAATTGTAGACGTATCTCCTTCTGGCCTTCCTTCTGATGTTGCGCCTTTTGTAGACGTATATCCTTCTGGCCTTCCTCCTGATGCTGTTCCTATTGTAGACGTATATCCTTCTGGCCTTCCTCTTGATGCTGTGCCTATTGTAGACGTATCTCCTTCTGGCCTTCCTCTTGATGCTGTGCCTATTGTAGACGTATCTCCTTCTGGCCTTCCTCTTGATGCTGTGCCTATTGTAGACGTATCTCCTTCTGGCCTTCCTCTTGATGCTGTGCCTTTTGTAGACATGTACTCTTCTCCATGAACACTCCATGTTTATTGATACACTATGCCAACACTTTGTAAGTCTTTGGAGTGAAAATGCCAAAAACCTGAAATTCCATCACTCTTGCGGCATTACTGGATTACATACAGCCAGAGAACGTTCACACCGAGCGGGGGAACTATCTGTTAATTAAAGGCGTCGATAAACATTTTGCTGTCCCTAAATTTTAATTAAACGTGTATTAATATTTAAGACTTGTGATATTTAATTTACTTTCCATGATGAGTGTGTTAAATGTTAATTGTTCCAATCCGTTCTCGACAGACATTGGAAGGATGGAAGGACGGATTACAGGAGGATTGCTCTTACAAATCTACCGGCATGTGATCACCACCAGACAAGATCTGGTAATTATAGATGATGGAAGGTCAGACAAGAGACTCTAGGTCAGGAAAGTAGTCAATTCTGCCGAGTAGTGAAAGAAATCTGCTAAATACAGAGATTATATATATTATATATATATATATATATATATACACTCACCGGCCACTTTATTATGTACACCTTGCTAGTCCCGGGTTGGACCCCCTTTGGCCTTCATTCTTGGTGATCATGAGATGGGGTCTCCTCCAGCCCATCCCACTTCACATTCTTCACCAGTAAGCAAACCTCTAGTCTCTGTCCCCAGCCATGCCGTGAACTGAATGGGCGGCTGCGAAGAGGCTGAGTGGGAGACCGTGGGCTCCACAAACAGCCCAGCTGGGTGGCCACAGGTTCCAGAAAAAGCCCAGCTGGGTGGCTATAGGCTCCAGAAAAAGCCCAGCTGGGTGGCCACAGGCTCCAGAAAAAGCCCAGCTGGGTGGCCACAGTCTCCAGAAAAAGCCCAGCTGGGTGGCCACAGGCTCCAGGGACAGCCTTACTGGGCAGCCGCAAAAAGGCTGGGAGAGTGGTGTGGGCTTCAGGAACAGCCCAGGATTTGGTGACCCCTGGAAAATCATAATTTGTCCCCCGAGGGGGGTCCCGACCCCTAGGTTGAGAACCACTGCCATAAATTTGTTTCTATGTATCCTTTTAAAGCAAACCTGTTCTTATTAAAAGGCAAAGCCAATTAGTGACTGTTTGTAGACGACTTCACACCATTGTTCTTTGCGCTATTAAATTACTGATTTAAGCGCCGTTTGCACCTTAAAGGGCATAAAATAAAAATATCAACCCGCTATTTCCCATCAATTAGAAGGAGAATAATGAACGCCTCTTTATGCGATGACTTTTGGTTCGGGGATGCGGTGGAGGCGTTGGGTGTCTTGCTCTTTGCAGCCGGTGATAGCAACTTGATATAGGGAAGGGGGAGGGGCGGGGGGTAAACTGCAAATTAGCTGTTCTTCCATTGCATGCGAAGTGGGGAAGAGTGTTAATTGGTCGTATTTAGTAACTTCAACAGCTCCTAGCTTGTTTTTTTAATTAGTCTGGAGTGTTTCATGGTTACATACGCCGTTACAAAGTGTTTATTTAAAAGATTCCAATTAAGTTCAAATTCTGCGAAGTGCAGTCAGTGCGCTCAGAACCTACAGATCAGTTTTTTGGTAAATGGCGGCATGCTTAATGGTCCAGCGGAATTTTTTTCCGAGACTCCAGTGGAGGGATCTGCTTACCCCCCCCCCCCTATTGGGGGGGGGGGGGGGCTCAATTTTCTAAACCACTTCAGCCCCGGAGGATTTGGTTGCCCAATGACCGGGCCATTTTTTGCGATTCGGCACTGCGGCGCTTTAACTGACAATTGCGCGGTCGTGCAACGTGGCTCTCAAACAACTTTGACGTATTTTTTTTCCTCACCAATAGAGCTTTCTTTTGGTGGTATTTGATCACCTCTGCGTTTTTTTTTTTTTTTTTGCGCTATAAACAAAAAAAAAGAGCGAAAATTTAGAAAAAAAAGCAATGGGCCAGATTCACAGAGAATTGCGTTACGCTGCGGCGGCGTAACGTATCCCATTTACATTACACCGCCGCAAGTTTACAGCGTAACTGCTTGATTCACAAAGCACTTACCTGTAAACTTGCGGCGGCGTAGCGTAAGCCCGCCTAATTCAAATGGGGCGGGGACCTTTTAAATTAGGCGCGTTCCCGCACCGAACGTACTGCGCATGCGCCGTCCCTAAAATTTCCCGACATGCATTGCGCTAAATGACGTCGCAAGGACGTCATTGGTTTCGACGTTAACGTAAATGGCGTCCAGCGCCATTCACGGACGACTTACGCAAACGACGTGAAATTTAAAAAATTGCCGCGGGAACGACGGCCATACTTAACATTGGTTAGACCACCTAGAGGGCATGCTTAGTTTTACGCGACGCATCTCTACGGAAACGACGTAAATTTAGATTGACGGGCAAAGCGGACGTTCGTGAATCGGCGTAACTAGTCATTTGCATATTCTACGACGACCGCAATGGAATCGCCACCTAGCGGCTTAGACTTGCAGACTAAGATCCGACGGTGTAAGTCACTTACAACTGTCGGATCTTAGGGCTATCTATGCGTAACCTAATTCTATGAATCAGGCGCATAGATACGACAATCGTATCTCAGAGCTATGACGGCGTATCAGGAGATACGCCGTCGTATCTCTTTTGTGAATCTGGCCCAATATTTTTTACTTTTTGCTATAATAAATATCCCAAAAAATATATTAAAAAAATTATTTCTTTCTCGGTTTAGGCCGATACGTATTCTTTCTACATATTTTTGGTAAAAAAAAAAAAATTGCAATAAGTTATAGCGTCTACAAAATAGGGGATAGATTTATGGCATTTTTATTAATATATATATATATATATATATTTTTTACTAGTTATGGCGGCGATCTGCGATTTTTATCATGACTGCGACATTATGGCGGACACATCGGACACTTTTGATGCCATTTTGGGATCATTGTCATTTATGCAGTGATCAGTGCTATAAAAAATGCACTGATTACTGTGTAAATGTGACTGGCAGGGAAGGGGTTAACCACTAGGGGGCGAGGAAGGGGTTAAGTGTGTCCTAGGGAGTGATTCTAACTGTGTGGGGGCTGGGCTACAAGTGACACGACAGTGATCACTCATACCTCCCAACTTTTTGAGATGGGAATGAGGGACACCTATCAGCAAAAGTATGCAGGCATAGGACACACCCCTTGCCTTGCCCCCTTAAAGGAGAATTGTACAAAAAAAACAAGATTGGTTAAACCCACAAGTGCTTTTTTTTTAACCACTGTTATTCCTTTATATTGGCTTTTGGAATTTACAAAAATCAAATGAAAGGTTTGGTGCTGGCAAACACCTTTTGGTAGATAAAAGGTGCATTTTATATACATCTATATAGATCAGACCAAAATGAGGGACAAATGAGGAGGAATGAGGGACAGAGGGACATTGCTCCAAATCAGGGATAGTCCCTCAAAATCAGGGACAGTTGGAAGCTATGATCACTGCTCCCGATGACAGGGAGCAGTAGATCAGTGTCCTGTCACAAGGCAGAACAGGGAAATGCCTTGTTTACATAGGCATCTCCCCATTATGCCCACTCCGTGACACGATCGCGGGACCCCGGTGGACATCGAGTCCGTGGGTCCCGCGGTCACAGAGCTTGCAGTGTGCGCGCGCACACGCCGGCGGCGTGCGCGCGCCCGCTAGGCGGCAGTTTCAAAGCAACATACAGGTACATTGCTTTGCCTGCCCGTGCCATTCTGCCGATCTGTACGATAGGCAGTCGGCAAGTGGTTAAGAAACTCTTCTAAAAAGACAAACCAAAAATGATCTGTTCAAAAGTGAGTCTGCATACCAAGATGACTTGGAGGCAATTGTTAGGTGGACGGAAGCCATGAATAGGGTAGGGTGACCACATTTCCAAACTGCCATTCAGGGGCACCCCCCTTCTTCACCAACATTTGCCAATTTTAAAGGCTTATATGCAAGTAATTGGACATAATAGGGGGTATGGGGGGTCTGGGTACTGCCTTGGGGGCATGTATCAATGCAAATATTTTTTTTACAATTTTTAAGGAGCAATGATTCCAATTATGCTTCAAGTGCAACAATAAAAAATGAACAATTCCTCTAAATATAGGCCCGGATTCAGAGAGCAATTGCGCCTGCGTAACCATAGTTACACAGCGCAATTGCTTACTTGCGCCGGCGTAACGAATGCTCCTGATTCAGGAACCTCGTTACGCCGACTGCAGCCTAAGATATGCGTGGCATAAGGCTCTTATGCCCGCATATCTTAGGCTGCATTCTTGCGATGGCCGCTAGGTGGCGTTCCTGTTGTGCTCAGCGTATAGTATGCAAATTGCATACTAACGCCGATTCACAACGTTACGCGAGCCCTGCGTACGCAGTTTACGTAGTTTGCGTACGGCGGTTTTCGCGTAAGTAGGGGCAGCCAATGTTACATATACCCGTCTTTCCCGCGTCGCGAAATTTGAACTTTACGTAGTTTGCGTAAGTGATTCGTGAATGGCGCTGGACGCCATTCACGTTCACTTTGAAGCAAATGACGTCCTTGCGCCGTCATTTGCCGCAATGCACGTCGGGAAAGTTTCCCGACGGAGCATGCGCTCTACGATCGGCACGGGAACGCGCCTAATTTAAATGATTCCCGCCCCCTACAGGATCATTTAAATTGTGCGCGCTTACGCCGGGCATTTTGCCGGAGCGCCCACGCAATTTACGGAGCTACTGCTCCGTGAATTGCGGGTAGTGCAGAAAATTTGCGGGGGCGCAGGGCAAAAACGGTTCCCTGCGCCTACGTAAAAAATGTGCATATCTTACTGAATCTACCCCATAGTGTCTGGGGGGTCCCCTTGGTGTGCCTGTAAAGTGGTGCATGTGTACCATGTATAGAACCTGCTGCAGCAAAAATAAAATTTCTAAAGACAAAACAAGTAAAATCACATTTATATTGACTCACAGTTGCAATTGCATGCATCCAGCTATTGAAGAAAAAAAAAGCACAAAAAACATAGTGCCCCCCCTAGTCCATACCAGACCGCTCTGGCTCTGCCCCCCTCCCAACCCAAAGCACCTTGTCCCCATCTTACCCTGGCTGGTGGTTGTGGTGGCATGCAGGCAGGGGAATTATGAGAATCTGGAAGCCCCCAAAGGACCCAAAGGGTGTGGAATGGACTAGGGGAGGGGGACCCCACCGTTTTTTTAATTTTTTTTAATTTTTATTGGCAGCTTTTTTTTATTCAGCTGTCAGCGGGGAAGCCCATTGACAGCTGATGACTCATCAGTTGTTAACCACTTGACCACTGGGCACTTAAACCCCCTTCCTAACCAGACCAATTTTCAGCTTTCCGTGCTCTCACAATTTGAATGACAATTACTCAGTCACACAACATTGTGCCCATCTGAAATTTTTGTCCTTTTTTTCCCCACAAATAGAGCTTTCTTTTGGTGGTATTTGATCACCTCTGTGTTTTTTTTTTTTTTGCGCTATAAAAGAAAAAACACTGAAAATTATGTAAAAAAAAAAAAAATCTTGTTTCTGTCATATTAGCAGGTATTGCGGAGTATTGGGGGTATTGCAAAGTATTGGTGGTATTACAGAGTATTGGGGGTATTGCAGAGTATTGGGGGTATTGCAGAGTATTGGGGGTATTGCAGAGTATGGGGGGTATTGCAGAGTATGGGGGGTATTGCAGAGTATGGGGGGTATTGCAGAGTATTGGGGGTATTGCAGAGTATTGGGGGTATTGCAGGGTATTGGGGGTATTGCAGGGTATGGGGGGTATTGCAGAGTATGGGGGGTATTGCAGAGTATTGGTGTTATTGAAGAGTATTGCACAGGGAGGGATGGCTGGATCTGTGACTGCAATTGTCACAGATCCAGCCCACAGCAGCTGCTGCTGCTTCCTCTCTCCCCCCTCTCCTCTCACACTGTACCGATCGGTACAGAGAGGAGAGGGAGGAACCGACGTCATTACATGACGCCGGTTTGTTTACAAGTGATCGCTCCGTCATTTGACAGAGCGATCACGTGGTAAACGGCCGCTATCAGCCAGGGGGGCGCGCGAGAGGAGGATTCTGGGAGGACGTCCTAGGGACGTCCTCCCAGAACAACTCGACCGCGCTGTAGACGTCTTTTGTCTATGGCGCGGTGGCAAAGAGGTTAAGGATGTCGGCTTCCCAGCCCTGCTCCTTAACAACCAGCTTTTACTGCGTCCTGGTTGGGCGCAGTGCATTGCAGGGCATTTGGCGGGGCGAACACCCTGGGCTGGGAAACGGACAGTTTCCACCTGTTGGCTCATCCGGTGGCTGTGTCAGGTTCATTCCGGGACACTGTATTGTCCTGGATTGAAGGTGCCCGGGACCCGGGACAGAACTGCAAAATGCGGGACTGTCCTGGGGCAATCTGGGACACGTGGTCACCCTAGAATAGGGGCCTGTGAAAGGAAGTCTTTCAGGTCATTTCCAATGTGGTACAACACTTTGTGACGTATCAGATACCTGTTACAAAAAAAGTTACCCACAAAAACAACCTTTCAACCCCATTTAGAAGCATTGTACTTCTGTCTGAGGAACATGAAGATTGTGGTGTATCCCATACATACTATTATAGTAAACCATATAGTGCACATTTGCCTTCGCCAAGTGCTCTCGAAATTACATGCTATTCGTATTTTTTCCCTTGCTAATAACACACTTCGGAGTTTGGTCAGAAGGCCCATTAACTTACTTATGCCATTGAATGTAAAAGGTCATGGAACGTCCACTATGTTCTACACATTCCGTTCCATCAAAAGTGAGGAACGAGGCTAATTGAATGCGATTCCAGGGTACGGGAGCTGCATTACTCTCTCTCATATGTTATTACGCATTGATATTTTGTTGCGCTTTTATATGTGTTATTAAGCCATCTGAAAATGCCAGAGCTGTTCCTGGTGCTACTGTAAAGGGTATAACGCGTCCCATGCCGCTGTAAGAGAGTTCTCTGTATTCAAACAATTATTAGCCTGAAAGGGCAATCTAATTTCACATCAATGAGATCAGAACACTTTTCGACTTAAAAGGAATAATAACAGGGCAGAGGGCTGGAAACATTTTGGAAATAAAAGAATGGTCTCCGTAAAATCTGTTGGTAAAAAACGTCTATGGACCTCTAAAGGGTAATTGTGTTGAGGTTTTACAGGGGAGGGCTGGCAGGGGGGGCAGGGTAGAAATCTCCCCCCGGGCTGGTGACACTATGCACAGCCAACCGGCCTCCACTACCAAATGCTGTTTTTGCAGAGCAGGAATATGCCTGCTGGAGCTCTGTTAACACAGGTCACGGCCGCTGCTCCCCTCCCACTGTGCAGCCGTGCCTGTGTCGGCTCCGAGGTAGATGGCTGCAGAGCTGAGCTATGTCTCGTCTCACACATAGCTCAGCCTCAGCGCACACCAGCGCTGACATCCCCTTCTCTCTCTGCACAGACACGAGGAGAGATAGAGCTCATCTGCTCCTCCTCCTTCTGAGTCTGCCCTGCCCACACTCCCCGGGCATTTGTGGGCACTGGACAGGAAGTTTGAACCCAAAAAAGCATCAGACAGCCTGCCTGCACCTCATCCTCCATCCTGGTAAGTTCGCCCTCTCTAGTCTCTCTTTCCTCCCAGTGTATAAAAAGGGGTGCTCTGTGGATTTTTTTTAAAGGGGAGGGGGGCAGGCTTTGGTGAGCAGAGACCCTCTTTACACAATAGTCCACAGCATGCACCCTTAAATCAAGTTTCCCAGAACACCCCTTACATCAGATCTGATGTATATGGGGTTTGTGCGGACTCTGATGTATATAGGTTCTGTGCGGACTCTGATGTAAGGGGAGGCTCTGTGCGAACTCTGATGTAAGGGGAGGCTCTGTGCGGACTCTGATGTAAGGGGAGGCTCTGTGCAGACTCTGATGTAAGGGGGGCCTCTGTGCAGACTCTGATGTAAGGGGGCATCTGTGCAGACTCTGATGTAAGGGGGCATTTGTGCAGACTCTGATGTAAGGGGAGGCTCTGTGCGGACTCTGATGTAAGGGGAGGCTCTGTGCAGACTCTGATGTAAGGGGAGGCTCTGTGTGGACTCTGATGTAAGGGGAGGCTCTGTGCGGACTCTGTAAGGGGGGCCTCTGATGTAAGGGGGGCCTCTGTGCGGACTCCGATGTAAGGGGGGCCTCTGTGCAGACTCTGGTGTAAGGGGGGCCTCTTTGCGGTCTCTGATGTAAGGGGGGCACTGTGCGGACTCTGATGTAAGGGGAGCCTCTGTGCGGACTCTTGTGATCATGAAAAATCTTAGACTGTTTTCCTCGATCCATCACTTTTCCATGCTCTATGGGCCACTTGACTGGACTTGCCCCCCAGGCCTAAGGCTGCCAGCCCTCCCCTGTGAGGTTACATTGCCCTTAGGAGAAATATTCAGTTACAATGTTTATTGGTACAAGTTTTGTGAAGGGCACATTGGATTGTTCTGGGTGCCAGCAGCACCCATCTGCAGAGCCATATTTAAAAACATCTGGAACAATTCTGACCCAATTAGGTGATATTTGACATGTCAGGGTTGGGCTCAGCCCTTCCTTCTCTGAGCTGGCCGTTCAGCTGTCGGCTAATTGCCAGCTCCAATCTCTCCACAGTGACTCACCTGTTGATAATCTGGTTCGTCAGTCCTGCCTACTTAAGCCTTCTAGCTCAGTTGCTCTCTGCCTTCGCCTTGGTCAACATCACAGAGACTGCGTTCCTGACGAAGACTTGCTTGGCTGACGTTCCTTCTGGCTCCAGATCCCGTTTGCTGTTCTACTACGTTCATCGCTGGCTCTCTGACTTTGGCTTGGCTGTCTATCCGATCCGGTTGCTGAACTCTGGCTATGTTTGGACTACGCTCACCCTGTTTATCTTTTTATTATTATTAAACAAGTGTGATTTAACTGCTTGATGCTTGAAAAAGGAGTGCGGCAGCCTCACCATTCGCTGCCTGTCCACTCGGAAACGCGTCGCACACCCGGTGACGCCATCATCCCTCGCCTGCTGTCCACCTGCGCTCCAAGCCTCGGTTTGAAGATTCCCCATCGCAGCCGGCCACCTCCATCAGCGGTGATAGTGAATCCACACAGCGCTCCAGCAGACCCTGGATGACAGTGACGGCCGGATGACACCTCTCCCCACCTCAGGATCACTGACTTACATGCCTATTTGTCACATCAAAAATGTGAGTGACCATTACCTATGTTTTAACCTTATTAAATTGTTTTAAACTATTACACCCAGAGGCGCCTCTTCCCTTGTTGTCTTGATTTAACTGCACTTCTGTCTCAGTCTGATTCATGGTTTCTGACATGACTATAGGTTCAATTCATAGAGCTAAATATACCGTATGAAAATCAGGGCAAAATCGTGGGTGCGCGATATATGCCAATACCCGCTTTCCCGCGCCGAGTTTGAATACTGCGCCGACATATACCGAGCGCAGTACACTCGTGTATAGTCGGGCAGTCTCGGCTCCTCTCGCGCTGACGTCCTGGACGTACAGGACGTCAGCGTGAGAGTAGCCGAGCCTGCCCGACCATACACCAGTGTACTGCGCTCTGTATATGTCGGCGAAGTATTCGTACTCGGCACGGGAAACAAGCGGGGAGGACGCCGCAGAAGGACGCCGGACCCGACGAAGAGGACACCCGAAGCCGCAGACGGACGCCGGACCCGACGAGGCCGCCGATGGACGTCGCGCAAGACACCAAAACTGTAAGTACAAAAAATCTTTTTTCCACAGGAATTTCGGGGCAACTTTAGGGGTGCGCGCTATATACGCGGGAGCGCGCTATACCCCCATAAATATGGTAACATGATAAGAAAACGTATTAAAAAAAAGCAGTCCAATGACATTTTAATATCACCAAAACCATCCTCTCTGCTCCTTCCAAGACCTCCTCTGCTTTCTAGCTCTCTCTTTTCTCCTCTTCCATTGCTCGTCTCCAAGACTTCTCCCGAGCCTCTCCAATCCTCTGGAACTCTTTACCTCAATCTGTCCGTCTATCTCCTGCTCTGGCCACCTTTAGGCGATCCCTGAAAACTCCTCTATTCAGGAAAGACTATCACGCGTTCAACTGAACTTTTAGATCTTCCGTCAGCTTTTCCCCTACAGTCAGGGCCGGTGCTACCACTAGGCAAACTATGCAGCCGCCAAGGGCGCCCTGCTGCCTAAGGCGCCTGGCCACTGGTGTTCCTACTCTCTTCTCTCTGCAGCAAGCAACTAAGTCTCAGGATCAGCAGCGTGCCGTTGCTCCATTCACACATAGAGTCAGAAAAAAGGACGCCAATTTTGTTTGGGAGCCACGTCGCACGACCGCGCAATTGTCTGTTAAAGCGACACAGTGCCGAATCGCAAAACCTGGCCGGGTCCTTTAGCTGCCTAAAGGTCCGGGTCTTAATTGGTTAAAAGCCAATTTTCTCTGCTCAGAACCATTACCCTGGAGCCCATCAATCTGCATCCATGAGAAACCCGTGGGGTCTTTAATCCTACTAACACAGGGTCTAACCTTGTCACACCATGTTATTATTTTAAGGGGTTGTAGAAAGGCCAAGGTTGACCGATCCTTTAGTCAACTCATATTCTCCCCATTCCCAAAATGGTTGAAGTTCACTATTATTTAATCCACCCTTGACCACAAAACAAGCTGCCCTGGAAAGTCTTGAGCATTTCTATAAGGAAAACCTGATTTTCAGAGACGCAAGCGTTGTCAATGTCCCCCCTCTGAACTCCCGCTCATCCAGCCAAGCGCTAAATTACATTATAAGAGAGCAACATAATCAAATAAATCCATTTTTTTCATTGGCAAAAAATGCCGAGGCCAGCACATATTTGCTTTCAAAATACATCCCCTTGCAACTGATATATTAATGTGGCACCAAATATCATGTCGCCTTCTCAGTTTTAATTTCCATGTGCCTCAAAGCTAAAATGATTTGAGTTTTGCGAATGCTGGTAATGTGACTATTTGATAAGCAAGACTAGCTGTGTGCGTGTAAAGGGAAAAATAAAACTTTTTGCAGACATATTCTAGTTTTCGTAAAAAGAAAAGTTTGCGGTCACAGCGGAGAGAAGCGCGGTGCTAAGTTGCAATTATCGGATATTTTTTCTCTTTTTCTTCTTTCGTAAACAAGAAGTCACGCTAACCTATTTCTGAAAGTATACCATCGCCCAGTGGCATTGCTAGGGGGCGGCTTTTGAGGCTATAGCCCCTAATCTGGGGCCCATAGCCCCGAGTCTCTCAGAGACGGCTGTGGCCATGGCCTCATTGCAACTGGGCTTAGAAAGGCCAGCCATACAAACACCAGTTCACTCCTCAGACAGAACCTCCCTCTCTGGCCACCACTACCTCTTCTCCCCAGTTGGCTGCTCCTCCTTTCCTTTAATTCTCACTCTTTGTTATCCAGAAGGTTAACGTGGAAGGTTTACACTTTATTCCCAGTTCCCATTCACTGTATAAACACACGCTCACCCTCTTCTCAAGTAAATCAAACCAGACATTGCTAAATCAGAACTTCGTTTACTTGAAATAAAAGGCATTAAACCAACAGTTCCATTGTATCTCCATATCACAATTTCCCAATGGTCAAATAAGCTCTGGCAATGTGTCAGGAAATATGGTGATACTCCTTCTTTCCTTTTAGAAACACTTTGCTATTACTAGGCTGGACTTGGGCTATACTGTGGTTCTCATACCTTTAGTTTGTGATAGTTCCCAACTGGTAGCTATATGGTTCCAACTTCTCAGGCCTGTCCACCCCCCCAACAGGGAGTAACCCCACTCTATGTACAGTGCTACATCTCGATGTGTATGGCCTTTCCAACTCCTACATCCAACAAGCCCAAGACCCAACCCCCTATATATATTGTGACATTACAGTTCCCTGTCCTGGTAATTGTTGCCCAGGGTTCTCAAACAGGCAGGTTGAGGGGCTCCAGGGTTATTGAATCTGTTTGATCAGTTTGCTCCAAAGTTTGTAAAATCCAGTTGGGGACCTGGAGCCCGGAGATTCCATAGTGATATGGGTGGGGTGGAATCTCCAATCCTGGGACCGGGTTTTGGAAACAGACAGGAGACTAGCTGGTTGATTGAGCGGGTAGGTCCTGGGCTTATAACAGAGTCAGGACTAGGTTTCTGGGTCCCACCCTCCCGATGAGTCCAGGCGTGCAAGGTAGAAGCATGCATGTCTGCATGCTATAGTCAGAAGGCCAAAAGCTGTGGGCTGAGCAGTACGAAAGCTGGGAGGAGGTACAGTGGTTGTACAGGAACTTTGGTATATGGCCAAGAGGGCTGAAGCATAAAGCCTAAGCGGCAGTATTTCTGAAGAGAGCCAGGTGGCTTGGTATTTTGCCCACCTCCATCAATGAGCAACTAACCCCCCCAACTCCATCAATGATCCTTCACTGCCCACATCCAACAGTGAGCCTTCCCTCCTCACGTTCATTAATGAGTCTTTCCCCCACCTCCATTAATGAGCTTTCCTTTCACCTCCATTAATGAGCTTTCACTCCCCACCTCCATCAACAAGCTTCCCTTCCACCTCCATCAATGAGCTTTCACTCCCCACCTCCATTAATGAGCCTTCCTTCTATCTCCATCAATGAGCCTCCCACCCAACTCCATCAATGAGTTTTCACTCCCCACCTCCACCAATGAGCCTTCCCCCCCACCTCTATTAGTGAGTCTTCCCTCCACCTCTATCAAGAAGCCTACCCTTCCCACATCCATCAAGGAGCCCTCCCCTCACCTCCATCAATGAGCCTTCCCTCCCCACCTCCATCAAGGAGCCTTCCCTCCCCACCTCGATCAAGGAGCCCTCCCTTCACCTCCATCAATGAGCCTTTCCTCTACCTCCATCAATGAGCCTTCACTCCCACCTCCATCAATGAGCCTTTCCTCCCACTTACATCAATGAGCCTTCCCTCCCCACCTCCATCAATGAGCCTTACCTCCTCATCTCCATCAATGAGCCTTCCCCCCCCACCTCCATCAATGAGCCTCCCCCCCACCTCCATCAATGAGGCTTCCCCCCCCCCACCTCCATCAATGAGCCTCCCCCCCACCTCCATCAATGAGGCTCCCCCCCCCCCCACCTCCATCAATGAGCATCCCCACTCACGACCCTGTTTGCCGGTTTCCTTCCTTAGACCATATTTGGTCGTTCCTGACCACTGCAGACTGGAAACATCCCACAAAAGCTGCAGTTTTGGATTTGCTCTGACCCAGTCATCTAGACATTACAGTTTGGTCCTTGTCAAAGTCCCTCAAATCATCAAACGTGTCAATTTTTTCTGCTTTCAACACATCACTTTCAGGCACAACATGTTTTTTAGCATTGATTCTGAGCATGCGTGTTTGTACTTTGGACTTTAGTCTGATGGACTTGTGTACACACGATCGGATGATCCTCCATCGGACATTTTTTGCCGGAAAAGTTGAGAGCATTCACAGCGAACATTTGTCCGTTGAAAAACCGAAAACAATTGTCCAATGGAGCATACACACGGTCGGATTGTCCGATAAAACACGTCAGTTGGACTAGAGCTGCACGATTCTGGTCAAAATGAGAATCATGATTCTTTTGCTTAGACTAAAGATCACGATTCTCTCACGATTCTCAAAAACGGAATGCCAGAAACCGCCCTCCGCACCAATCAGAAAAAAAATAAAAAAATCTGTGATTTATCTGAAAATATATAAAAAACAGACCAGTGGAATGTCTATAATGTTAAAGACCATATAACTCCTATGAAAAAAGCAGAATCAAACTTTGATTCTGCTTTTTTCATAGAAGTTATATGGGCCCGGATTCACGTTGAATCGCGTATTTTTGTGCGGGCGTAACGTATCCTATTTACGTTACGCCTCCGCAACTTTTACAGGCAAGTGCCGTATTCTCAAACCAAAGTTGTGGCGGCGTAGCGTAAATAGGCCGGCGTAAGCCCGCCTAATTCAAATGTGGTAGATGTGGGCTTGTGTAATGTAAATTTCATGTGACCCCACGTAAATGACGCTTTTTATGAACGGCGCATGCGCCGCCCGTGAAAGTATCCCAGTGCGCATGCTCCAAATCAACCCGCAAGAAGCCAATGCTTTCGACGTGAACGTAAATGACGCCTAGCCCTATTCGCGAACGACTTACGCAAACAACGTAAAATTTTCAAAAATCGACGCGGGAATGACGTCCATACTTAACATTGGTACGCCTCATGTATGCCTCATATAGCAGGGGTAACTTTACGCCGGGAAAAGCCTAACGTAAACGGCGTATCTGTACTGCGTCGGCCGGGGTGTACGTTCATGAATTCGTGTATCTAGCTGATTTACATATTTCTAGGCGTAAATCAGCGTACACGCCCCTAGCGGCCAGCGTAAATATGCAGTTAAGATCCGACGGCGTAAGAGACTTACGCCGGTCGGATCTAATACAAATCTATGCGTAACTGATTCTAAGAATCAGGCGCATAGATACGACGGCTCGGACTCAGAGTTACGACGGCGTATCTGGAGATATGCCGGCGTAACTCGTACGTGAATCCGGGCCACGGTCTTTAATATTAGAGACATATCACTGGTCTCTTTTTTATACATCAGAAGCAGTACCGCCAGCAACCATTGGGTGGCGCATGGATACACACAGTTGTACAGAACTGTGAGAAAGATTAATACATCAAAAGCAGTACCGCCGGCAACCACTGGGTGGCGCATGGCTACACACTACAGTTGTACAGATCTGCAAGAGAAGCTCAGGCATCCATCCAGCGGCGCAGGCTGCTGACGTCGGTTCCAATATCGGCGGCATTTGCGTTCCACGCTGGTTACGTGGAACCGGCCGCGAAACAGAAGAATCGTGGGTCATCCCGCGGGGAGATCGAGTGCGGGGAGAATCGAGATCGCGATTCTCTCCGCGATTAATCGTGCAGCTCTACCAATGGACCGTTGTCAAAAAGTCTGATCGTGTGTATGGGCCTCTTCACCTTCCTTTTCTCTCCTGATTCCTGACAGCTTATAAGTGGATCTTTAATTTTGAACAAAGAATTTTCATAAAGTGTAATAAATGACTGATCGATCTTGGCAATGCCGACATCCAACGAGCAGCTCCCTTTACGGAGATCAATGTAAAACCATTTCTGCGATAAGGAGAAAACAAGGCAAGGAGACAAACAGAAAATAAAATGTAAAGGAGGACGCTGTAATGAAGGATATTGGTGTTCCATTTATACCTACACAACACTATTTTACTGCTTTTAGTCTTTGGCTGGGCGCGTTATTGTGAATTCTCTATGCAGATGGCTATGAATCGAAGAGGAGAGACTTCTGATGTAGCCAAATCTATTTGTCGAGAGAACAATTCTGAGGTTTGCTCAGATAATTAATGTTCTAGTCTTGCTTAGAGTTATCTCCTGCTAGACAGAAATTGACCTGTCTCCTGCTACAGTATTGAGAATGTACATCCTCCTGGTTCTGCTTACTCAGTCTTTGGCAACCATTTCAGCTCCAACTGCAGAAAAATCAGTTTCACTTTTTTGTATTATCACACAATGACTGTTTGCTGTACATGCAGGCAACATGTAATTCAGAGCTGGACATGTATTGAAAGCCTGGTTTATTTTTAAGTAAAATTTGGCGTTTGTTGGGAATAAACCGCAAATCTCTTCCGGCAAACTCAATACAAAGCAAGCATTTGTGGCAACCTTTTTTTTCAGATCACAACTTTCTCGGCTCTGTAGGTCTTTTCTAATTTCTGAATAGGAGGCAGTGGCGTCGCTAGGGGGTGGATTTCGGGGCTATAGCTCCGAATCTGGGGCCCATATCCCGAGTCTCTCAGAGATGGCCAAGGCCTCTCTGCAGTCAGGCCACAAGTGCACCACTGTTCCGCTTTCACTGTGCAGCCATAGGCAGCAGAGAGATGACGTCATGACTCACTGCCCATCCTCTCTGACCCTGATGTAAGTGAGGGCTCTCTGGGGACCCTAATGTAAGAGGAGGCTCTCTGGGGACCCTGATGTAAGTGGGGGAGGCTCTCTGGGGACCCTGATGTAAGTGGAGGGGCTTTTTGGGGACCCTGAAGTAAGGGGGGCTCCCTGGGGACCCTGATGTAATGATAATATATATAATGTAACATATATATATATATATATATATATATATATATATATATATATATACACACACAGGACAAGAATCTGAACCCATAACCTCCTCTGCATCTGACAGTGGTTGCCCGCATCTCAGTATCTCAAGTGGCTCAGCCAGAAGAGCCACTATCGAATGCATGAATGTGAACACTGCTCTAGGTCAGTCTCCCATCTCTACCTCCACTAACACACTAACCAGGGGCTGGCGCCGTCCATCATGTATTACAATAGGCAAAAGAAGTCTGGTTGGCCGCACGTCCAGTAAAATCTATTTTATTTCAGCAAATCCATAAAAACAACATCAAAAGCCAAATAGAGGGGAATAGAACCACCAGCTAACTGTGTTTCGGATATTGGTTTTATGGATTTGCTAAAATAAAGGTGACGTTCGGCCAACCAGACTTTTTTTGCCTATCGGTATCCTAGATGGACAGGGCCAGCATCTGGTTAGTGTGTCAGTGGAGGCAGAGATGGGAGACTGACCTAGAGCGGTGGACATGTGGCAAACCAGACTTCCTTTGCCTATCGGTATCCTAGATGGACAGGGCCAGCATCTGGTTAGTGTGTTAGTGGAGGCAGAGATGGGAGACTGTCCTAGAGTGGTGTCCACATTCATGCATCCGATAGTAGTTCTTCTGGCTGAGCCACCTGAGATGCTGGACAGCTCCCTATCAGATCTTTTGGACTTTCTTGCCTTGTCTTTTGTTTCTGGTGAACCTTGAAAACTTTACTCCTCCCACGAACTTCCTGATTTAAGCCATGTCTCTGCTCTTCCTGTTTGCTAGATTATTGTGCTCTCCCCAGCCAATATTTTGCTCCTTTGCGTACCTGTACCTGTCCTTATCTCCACTTCCACTCTCTTTGGCTTGTTCCTCAACCATGCACCTGCTTCATCCTAACCACTTTTTACAGACCTTTGGCTTGTTTACTGACTATGCTTCTTTTTGATCCCTAACTACTATATCTGCTACTGGACCCTCGGCTTGCTCGCCTCCTGGTGGGACGATCCTGAGGACCTTGACCTGGTACTAACACGCAGCAAAACCCATCTTCACCATCAGGAGCTCTGTTGAATACTGGTTAGTATATAGACCTTGCACCTTGGTTGAGCCTGTGTCATCCACCAGGGTGACCTGCTTGTACATCTATCCTGCTGGTTGGTGGAAGCCTCTCTACTGCTAGAGTTACTGGTCTCCGAATCTGACCCCTAAGTGTGACAAATATAATGCTACAATTGTTTCCAATACATAAGGTAACATTGTATTTGGCCACAAAGGTGACTGGGAACTCGTATTCTCGTCAGAGGAAACAGTACAACCTGTAAGGTTGCGGTGGGGGTGGTACAAAAGGAATACAAAAATCACATGTCTAAAGTGCTGTGATATCCAGTATTATTGCCTTCCTATAACAGAAAGTATTTACATTTCCTCACTTTCAGCACAAAAGCCAAAAACAAAGATCTTAATTTCTGCTTATGGGTAAGTAGGGAATCTTTTTTTTTTTCATTTTATCTCTTTGGCCATCTGTGCATCCAGAACTGCCGAGGGGGGGAAACAGCACAGACATAGCCATAATTTTACAGTACTACCAACTTCCATACAGCTTTTTCAGCCTTCTCATTAGTGAAAGATTTGGCTTTACTGGATCCACGGTGAAGGGTTTGTGAGTCCAGGGGAGCAAGATATGACCAGTTAAGCCATATTTTTATACAGTATTTACTGTATATAGTGCCAACAGTTTGAACAGCACTTTACAATATAGGACACTGAATGAAGCCAATGGAGGTATGGCCTGAGAGAGATGGAGAACACTGAATGAAGCCAGTGGAGGGATTGACTGAGAGGGATGGAGGACACTGAATGAAGCCAATGGATAAATGGTCTGAGACAGATGGAGAACACTGAATGAAGCCAGTGGAGGGATTGGCAGAGAGGAGTGGAGGACACTGAATGAAGCCAGTAGAGGGATTGACTGAGAGGGATGGAGGACACTGAATGAAGCCAATGGAGAAATGGCCTGAGACAGATGGAGAACACTGAATGAAACCAGTGGAGGGATTGGCAGAGAGGAGTGGAGGACACTGAATGAAGCCAGTGGAGGGATTGGCAGAGAGGGGTGTAGGACACTGAATGAAGCCATTGGGGGGATTGGCAGAGAGGGGTGGAGGACACTAAATGAAGCCAATGGAGGGATGGGCTGAGAGTGGTTGAGAACACTGAATGAAGCCAGTAGAGGGATTGGCAGAGAAAGGTGGAGGACACTCAATGAAGCCAGTGGAGGGATTGGCTTAGAGGGGTGGAGGGCACTGAATGAAGCCAGTGGAGAGATTGGCAGAGAGGGATGGAGGACACTTAGTAGAAATCAGTGGAGAGATTGGCAGAGAAGGGTGGAGGAAACTCAATGAAGCCAGTGGAGGAATTGGCTGAGAGGGGTGGAGGATATTGAATACCTGAATAGAGGCCAGTATAGGGATTGTCATAGAGGAGTGAACGACACTGAGCAGAAGCAAGTGGAGGAATTGGCAGAGAAGGGTGGGGGACACTGAATGAAGCCAGTGGAAGGATTGGCAAAGAGGGGTGGAAGGCACTGAATTTAGCCAGTCGAGAGATTGGCAGAAAAGGGTGGGAGATACTGAGAAGAAGCCAGTGAAGGGATTGGCAGAGAGGGGATGAGGATACTGAATGAAGCCAATGGAATGATGGGCTGAGAGAGGTGGAGAACACTGAATGAAACTAGTGGAGGGATTGGATGAGAGGGCTGGAGAACACTAAATGAAGCCAATGGAGAGAATGGCAGAGAAGGGTGGAGGGCACTCAATAAAGCCAGTGAAGGGATTTGCTAAGAGGGGTGGAGGATACTGAATACCTGAATGGAGGCCAGTATAGGGTTCAGCAGAGAGGAGTGAAGGACATTTAGCAGAAGCCAATGGAGGGCTTGACAAAGAAGGGTAGAGGACACTGAGAATGGTGTGCAATCGGTCTAAATGGAGAAGTCAGGGGGCATGGGGTGAAGGAAATATTTTGCACCCAATTTTGGGAAGAGTTTGAGGAGGTGGTGTGACATCTATACTGATATGTCAGTTAGTAAATTAGTCAATAGTGTTGAGCAGAATATGCCATATTCGATTTCGCGATATATCTCGAATATATATTCGAATATTCGAGATATATTCGCTAAATTCGAATATTCGTGATATTTTATTGAAATTAAATGATTGCGATTTTTCGCTATTGCGAATGCGAAAATAATTGCGATTTTTTGATAACTGCGGTAGGAGCACTCTGATTGGCTCAGAATATTCGTGATATTTTATCGAAATATCGCAACATGCGAATGCGATATTTATTGCGCAATTTCGAGAAATGCTGGAGGAGCGCTCTGATTGGCTCAGAATATTCGTGATATTTTATCGAAATATCGCAACATGCGAAATTTATTGCGCAATTTCGAGAAATGCTGGAGGAGCGCTCTGATTGGCTCAGAATATTCGTGATATTTTATCGAAATATCGCAACATGCGAATGCGATATTTACTGCGCAATTTCGACAAATGCTGTAGGAGCACTCTGATTGGCTCAGAATATTCGTGATATTTTACAATACAAAATAATTGCGAATATTCGGCAAATGCGGAAGGAGCACTCTGATTGGCTCAGAATATTCTTGATATTTTACAATACAAAATAATTGCGAATATTCGGCAAATGCGGAAGGAGCACTCTGATTGGCTCAGAATATTCTTGATATTTTACAATAGAAAATAAAAAGTGTTTTGCATTGGTGGTGATTCTTTACTCTATCCATCTGTCACAGCCGTTTGTCAATCAAACACCTTGAAGATTGAACACGTTCATGCTGCATGCTTTGGACTTTTTTTCACTTCACATATCAAAGACATTTTTATGAAAGATTATTTTTCTATTATTGGGACTATATTTCTTTATATATTTGTTTCACTGTGTATTTCACAAGTTATTTGCGCTTGCTTATTTTATAATTTGCCCACATGTCTTGTCACTAGACATATTTTTTATTCTTGTAGAGCGACTCCATTTTCTGTCTTGTATTAATTTATGTTGTATAACATTTTTGAGTTGCTGCTGTATTCTCCCCTTTTTTTAAGGTATGCGCAATTTTTTCCTTCTTACAAAAAAAAATAATATCAAACATACAAATATTCATAACAGAAACATACACAAAGCCCCCCCCTTTTGCATCAGAGACAATCAGAGTTCTCCTACCACAGTTATCGAAAATTCGCAATCATTTTCGCATTCGCAATAGCGAAAAATCGCAATTTTTTTTTTTTCAATTTGGCAACATAAAAGGATCGCCTCAGCTTAGCTACTCGGCACAGGGTCTCTAATCATACCAGCAATGCTTTTAGACGTCGATAGGATGTGATCTGTTTTAAAAATCAAATTGAAAAAATGCGAATATTCGGAATTGCGAATATTCACCGCGAAATTCGAAATATATCGCGAATACTCGAATATGCCATATTCGAGCCGAATATTCGCAATACGAATATTCGTGAGCAACACTATTAGTCAACGGAACGACAGGGTGAGCAGAGGATAGGGGGGAGTTTTGATGTCATTAGCCTAGTAATAGCATTGGAAGCCATGGAGGTTATGAGCTGACCCAGGAAGGAGAAGTCTTGCGCTGGTGAGGGCTAAGAAGGCTGAAATAGCTGAAAACACCTCTGGCGGCGAAGGGGTTAAAGAAAGTTTCCTTTATGCCTCCAATAGAAGCTGCACATGAATAAAACTCAAAGAAGTAGAAAATAGCAGCGCGGAGTGAAAAGTAGGGTGAAGAAGATGAAAACGGCTCAGGAGGACTCCAAAGGGTTTCTAGAATTCTGCGTTCTGTAACAATGTAGGGTCAGCTCAGGCAATTTTTTTTTTCTTAGTTATGTTTTTTGTCATGAGGTTCTCCTTCCACGGGCTGGAGAAATGAGCGTGCTGTGAGCTCCCGTCTGGCTGTATTCATATCACAAGGCTGTGCAAACTGAAGAAAGAAGTTTAATTACCATTACGAGATTAAAGCCTGCTTTGAATCAACCTCCAGCAGATCTCCGAGCTTCGCCATTTCCTGTATTGCCTGTTCTAAGGTACCTCATTATAAATTGATTTCTTTGGATTTTTTTTTTTTTAATCTAAAACATATTTGGCAGCGTTTTATATTGTGTAGTAACATTAACATCAGCCCAGAGGAGTTCATACAGATAGGTTCCTACCATAATGGTACAAATCATACCCATTTCAGTGATGATGAGTCAGTCAACCTGGTTTGGGTTGTGGAAGGAAGTCCCAGAGAAGAACATACAAGCACAGAGAGAATGTATCAACCATGGGCATCCGCAGATACTGGGGCTGCAGACCTGTCAGTGTAAGCATGGATTCCTACACCTCCGTGTCGGCGTGATCGCATGCGTTCCACTGTCAGCTGCTCGCTCTCTCCAGGAAGCCGGATGGTTGGGCATACAACAGCATGACCAGGCTACACCGACGACGTACGTTTCGTAAGGTTTACGTCTTCAGGGGGGCGTGCCTGGTCACAATCGTCACGTGTTTAAATCTGTATAATGGCGGAAGTGTAATTTTGATTGTCAGTTATTTCAGCCAATTGGAGCGCAGTCCCAGTGACAGATTGAACATTACATCAAGCAAAGATACAATCAGTATATGCATACCAGATATTAAAACCTTGTATACCCTCTACGCGCTAACCTTATAACCTTATTATCCTCCTCTTTTTTACAATCTTTGATGAGTTAACCACTTAAGGACCGCCTAACGCGATATACGTCGGCAGAATGGCACCGCTGGGCACAATCACGTACCTGTACGTGGTTGTATAAAGCCCAGCGGTGGGTCGCGGGACCCGGTCCGAAGCTCCGGAACCGCAGGACTCGCGGACCCGATCGCCGCTAGAGACCGGCGATCGGTCCCCGGAGCTGAAGAACGGGAAGAGCCGTATGTAAACACGGCTTCCCCGTTCTTCACTGTGGAGCTGTCATCGATTGTGTGTTCCCTAATATAGGGACGCACAATCAATGACGTCAGACCTACAGCCACACCCCCCTACAGTTGTAAACACACACTAGGTGAAACATAACCCCTTAAGCGCCCCCCTGTGGTTAACTCCCAAACTGCAACTGTCATTTTCACACTAAACAATGCTTTTTAAATGCATTTTTTGCTGTGAAAATGACAATGGTCCCAAAAATGTGTCAAAATTGTCCGAAGTGTCCGCCATAATGTCGCAGTCATGAAAAAAATCGCTGATCGCCGCCATTAGCAGTAAAAAAAAAAATGAATAAAAATGCAATAAAACTATCCCCTATTTTGTAAACGCTATACATTTTGGGCAAACCAAACGATAAACGCTTATTGCGTTTTTTTTAACCAAAAATAGGTAGAAGAATACGTATCGGCCTAAACTGAGGGGAAATTTTTTTTTATATCTTTTTGGTGATATTTATTATAGCAAAAAGTAAAAAATATTGCATTTTTTTCAAAATTGTCACTCTACTGTATTTTTGTTTATAGCGCAAAAAATAAAAACCGCAGAGGTGATCGAATACCACCAAAAGAAAGCTCTATTTGTAGGAAAAACAGGACGCCAATTTTGTTTGGGAGCCACGTCGCACGACCGGGCAATTGTCAGTTAAAGCAATTGTCAACAGTGCCGAATCGCAAAAAGGGGCCTGGTCTTTTACCTGCATTTTGGTCCGGGTCTTAAGTGGTTAAAGAGACCCACAGCTTTTGTTCCTATATCTGGCACAGGAGTTCTGGTTGTTGGGTAGAAAACACCTGATTTGTCGGAACAAGCATATTTAGACCCGTATATTCATATAGGTTTCATTTGGAGATGGTCTACATACAGAGATCATCAATTCTAATTGTTCTATAAAGTACAAGCCAAGAGCTAAAGAGTGGGAAGACGATGCAACGAACTCTTAAATAAGGATAAAAGACAAAGTTGTCCAGAAGTGACTTTAAATTGGCTGAGGACGATTTCTCCTTCACGACCAACGGCAGCAAAAGCATTTTATGAAAACGGGCTCTGTGCTAAATCCCTAATCGGTCAAATAAATCTCACCACCCGCTCTGCAATATTGATTGCTTCATCGTTACCTATACACGCAACAGACGCATCTCCAGATGTCGAGGCTCTCGTATTTCTGTGACACTGAGCTGTGGTTACCTTAGTAGTAGTCTTCTCATGTCATATATTTCTTGGAATTATTTACTTTGCAAATGGTGATGTTAGCTCATTTGTATGAAAAATGACAAGTTTTCACGGTTTAAAATCATGATTGAATTACAGTTACCACGACAACAGTCAGTCATTTAAATGAAAACGCTTTAAAATAGTTCCCATATTTAACATCGCGTAAGAAGAGTTTATTTCAGTGGAAAACAAAGGTTATAAGGTGTCTTCATACCTCCAACTGACATCCACACTTGAAGGAAACCAAGGGCCAGATTCTCGTAGATCCGCGTATCTTTTGCGCGGGCGTAACGTATCCGATTTACGTTACGCCTCCGCAACTTAGACGGGCAAGTGCTGTATTCTCAAAGCACTTGCTCCGAAAGTTGCGACGGCGTAGCGTAAATAGGCCGGAGTAAGCCCACCTAATTCAAATTTGGAACAGGGGGGCGTGTGTTATGTAAAATAACCATGACCCGACGTGATTGACGTTTTTCACGAACGGCGCATGCGCCATCTGTGGACATATCCCAGTGTGCATTGCTCCAAATTACGTCCAGCTGCATTCACGGACGACTTACGCAAACAATGTAAAAAATTCAAAATTCGACGCGGGAACAACGTCCATACGTAACATTGGTACGCCACCATATAGCAGGGGTAACTATACGCTGGGAAAAGCCTAACATAAACGGCGTATCTGTACTGCGTCGGCCGGGCGTACGTTCGTGAATTTGCGTATCTAGCTGATTTACATATTTCTAAGCGTAAATCGGCGTACATGCCCCTATCGGCCAGCGTAAATATGCAGTTACGATCCGACGGCGTAAGAGACTTACGCCGGTCGGATCTAATAGAAATCTATGCGTAACTGATTCTAAGAATCAGACGCATAGATACGACGGCACAACTCAGAGATACGCCGTCGTATCTCCTTTGTGAATCTGGGCCCAAATCTTTATATGTACAATCTCCTTTAGGTAAACCAACAACCATGTAATACAATGTAGCACTACCCCCGGAGGAGCTGCTGGTTTGTTTTGGGTCTGCGCTCTGTGACTAACCCCTTAAAGTGGCTCAAAACCCTCCCTTGACACACCTGGTAATATGAGAGTTGTGGACCCCAATAGCTTGTGGGGAAGCACAATATCCCGTTACACTACAACAGATTTTGCAAATAAAAAGGGGTATTTATATAGTATTTATGTAGTGATATTATGTATAGTGGAGTCCAATCAGATAATTGATATTTAGGTGTTAGTATGATGACTATAAATTATGTTGTTCCGCAGCAACACACCAGGCTCTCCAGAGAGTGCATTTATTTGACTTCCAATACAGAATAAAGTCCAAATTCCACAGATGATACAAATCCAACAGAGTAATTCAAAGTCTCATCTGACTAGATCAGCTCTAGACCTGTGCCATACCCAGAGAATACACAGTGACAAGATTGATCTCCAGAATTATATTCCCTATCCACTGAATAGCTGAGCCATTTGATTGGCCGTCTTTGATTTACATCCTGTCTTTCAGAGTGACAGATAATGACCCCCAACCAAATGTTTCTCATGAATGAATACCCCCTCAAGTCTAATTACCATCAATAAATACTCCCTAACATATGTAAACAATATAACATTTGAGGTTAACGGGCCATACCTCACACACACCTAGGTAGTCTTACATAAGATTAACACATCTAAGGGTCTTCTGTACCTTTGATATGTTAGAATTCAGCTGGCTTGGACAGTTCAACTGAATTCCTGGTCAATATGGTAATGCAATACAATATATTGTGCCATACATACCTACACATATATATTAATATTACAACACCTTAAATGAAAGGGATCTTGCAGTATGAAAGATAGGCTGCACATAAACTTCAAGATAACCAAAGTAATGCTTTACTTAAAGAAGAACAAAAGTAAAACAGTGACACTCTATCTGCAGATCCCTGCAGTATCAGTAACAATAGTAATGCCACGTACACACGATCGGTTTGTCTGATGAAAACGGTCTGATGGACCGTTTTCATCAGACTAACCGATTGTGTGTGGGCCCCATCGGTTATTTATCCATCGGATAAAAAAACTAGGAACTTGTTTTAAAATTATCTGATGGTTAACTAACCGATAGAAAAAAAATGATCGTCTGTGGGTACGTCCATCGGTTAAAAATCCACGCATGCTCAGAATCAAGTCGACGCATGCTCGGAAGCATTGAACTTAAATTTTTGTCACGCAACGCCACCGCGTTCTGAAACGATCGCTTTTTTAACCAATGGTGTGTCGGCACGACTGATGAAAGTCAGCTTTAATCGGATATCTGATGAAAAAATCCATCAGACCGTTTTCAACGGATGAACCGATCGTGTGTACAGGGCATAAGGCTTAAATGTGAACTAGACTACAGTGTCCTGTAGACCTGTGTAAGCACACAGCAAGAGGTGCCCCTCTTTACCTCTCTAACAATACTGTATCAGGTGATAGAACTAATTACTCGACCAGCAAGCAATGAAATGAATATCATCAATATACAACACTAATTAGATAACCCTTAGGTACTATAGCTAATTAATATGACCTGGCGTCCCAGGCCAAACCTCAACACAGTCTCCTACTAAAAGTTTGTGCACTCGTACGTTGGCATGTGTTGGCACGCAAGAAAAACTATTTGTAATCCAAAGGAGTAATAGTAAACTGTTGAAAGTTCCCTGAATAGTCAAACCGCAGAGATGGATGTTAACGATCCACCTTCCCGCTGATATTCAGTACTTTCCGGCAAGTGCCCGTCTCACCCAACCGGTTCAAGCCTTGTCCTGCTACGGCACTCCGTCCCCTTTTGGCAGTCACTGATGTATGGGGAAGCTCTCTGGGGACCCTGATGTATGGGGAGGTCCTTTAGGGGCCCTGATGTAAAGGGGAGGCTCTCTGGGGACCCTGATATAAGGGGGAGGCTCTCTGGGGACCCAGATGTATGGGGAGGCTCTCTGGGACCCTGATGTATGGGGGAGGCTCTCTGGGACCCTGATGTATGGGGGAGGCTCTCTGGGGACCCCGATGTACGGGGGAGGCTCTCTGGGGACCCCGATGTACGGGGGGCTCTCTGGGGGCCCTGATGTAAGGGGAGGCTATCTGGGGACCCTCATGTAAGGGGGAGGCTCTCTGGGGACCCTCATGTAAGGGGGAGGCTCTCTGGGGACCCTCATGTAAGGGGGAGGCTCTCTGGGGACCCTGATGTATGGAGAGGTCCTCTAGGGGGCCTGATGTAAGGGAGAGGCTCTCTGGGACCCTGATGTAAGGGGGAAGCTCTCTGGGGACTCTGATGTATGGGGAGGTCCTCTGGGGCCCTGATGTAAGGGGGAGGCTCTCTGGGGACCCTGATGTAAGGGGGAGGCTCTCTGGGGACCCTGATGTAAGGGGGAGGCTCTCTGGGGACTCTGTATGGGGAGGTTCTCTGGGGACCCTGATGTATGGGGAGGTCCTCTAGGGGGCCTGATGTAAGGGGGGGGCTCTCTGGGGACCCTGATATAAGGGGGAGGCTCTCTGGGGACCCTGATGTATGGGGAGGCTCTCTGGGACCCTGATGTATGGGGGAGGCTCTCTGGGGACCCTGATGTATGGGGGAGGCTCTCTGGGGACCCCGATGTAAGGGGGGCTCTCTGGGGATGCTGATGTAAGGGGGGGCTATCTGGGAACCCTGATGTAAGGGGGGATCCACACTTAGAAATGTAACAAGATTTTTTTATATCTATCGATAGATAGATAGATAGATAGATAGATAGATAGATAGATAGATAGATAGATAGATAGATAGATAGATAGATAGATAGCCCAATCGCATGACTCTTTACTTCGCTGCTATAGGGTCTAGCCCCAGATCTTTTGTAGACCTAGCAGTCTGTCTCTACGTATTTGGTTCCCAGTGTTTAGCAGGTGAAAGGACCAGAAAGGCGAGAACGGTGTTCCAACAAAGCATGCAGCTTTCCAAAAAAAAAACGTTTTGTTGTTGTAGAAGTGTTACCAGGAGAAGAGTAAATTACATAGGAGCGCCCATAAGAATAGCACATTTATCTCATGTGAGCATTAAACATGCTCTTTTCACCCATCCAACTTCCCCACCACAGGCTTTTCCTGGGAGGTAGACTGTGTAATTAGGCTTTGCTGTTGATGACGGTTTTCTAAATTGTGGACAATGAACGTGGCATTCAATATGGCTGTGCAATCTTAAAGGTAGTAATAAACTGTCCTCATAAAACATCTGACCTGCAGAAGAAATCTACAGAGCGGAGCCTCGCGTCTACTGTAAATTTCCTCCTGTCATCCTCCAAAGTCAGTGAAGGTCTAATAGGTTGTGCCGGGGACCTTGGGGAGGAAGTCTAAACTTCCCAGGTCCTTCGATGCCACCCTGAACGGTCTCTATGAGTAATGAGCGGGAGCCGGAGGTAGGTGACGATATGGAGAAGTAAATAAACATTCATTTAACTTATGGATCTGAAAACTGAACAGGAACAACTCATAAGTGTACTCCCTAAGATACGCCGAATCACTGCCTACGACGTGAACGTAACCTACGCCCAGCCCTATTCACATACTACTACGTAAACAACGTAAAATACGACGGCTGTTCCCTGGTCCATACCTTTGCATGAGTTGCGCCTCCTATATGGGGAATAACTTTACGCCAGACGTACGACTTACGCAAACCGCGTATATGATGCGCCGGGGGCAACTACGTTTGTGAATCGGCGTATCTCCCTCATTTGCATAAGTGCAATGAGGCGGCCAGCGTAAATATGCGCCCACGATACGCCGACGTAGGAAAGTTACATCGGTCGGAATCAGAATATTTTCAGGCGTATCTAGTTCTGTGGGCACGGCGCACAGATACGACGGCGCATAGTTACACTTACGCGGCGTATCTCGAGATACGTCGGCGTAAGTGCTACGTGAATCCGGGCCATTGTATTTAAACCAACTCCAGAGGAACGGTCTACATGCTGAATGGCTGGAACTTTCATCCTGACTGTTATCTTCTACTACCCATTAATCAACCCATATATGACATATGTCAAACACGAGGCCCGCCAGGCCTTGTCCTGTGACCCTCGCACCCAGCGTTGCAGCTAAAACTCAATCCTAACACTTCCCGGCTCTCACCCTTCCCTTCCCCACTGTCACTTGGAGGTACTAGAGCCAAATACACGGGTAGTAGAGCCACCTACACATGAAGGAACTAGAATCAAATACATGGGTAGTGGAGCTGCCTACACAGGGAGGTACTAGAGCCAAATCCATGGGTAGTAGAGCCGCCTACACAGGGAGGAACTAGAGCCAAATCCATGGGTAGTATAGCTGCCTACACATGAAGGAACTAGAGCCAAATCTATGGGTAGTAGAGCCGCCTACACATGAAGAAACTAGATCCAAGTTCATGGGTAGTAGCGACACTTACACAGGGAGGTACTAGACCCAAAGCCAAATACATATTTAGAAGAGCTGCCTACACAGGGAGGTACTAGAGCCAAATACATGGGTAGTAGAGCCGCCTACACAGGGAGGAACTAGAGCCAAATATAGGCATAGTATAGCTGCCTACACAGGGAAGTATTAAGACCTGGGCATGGTATGAGAAAGAGATTCAATAAAGCTTTGGGAAAATGGGGGGGGGGGGGTTAATGAGTGCAACATATCCCCATTATCACAAAAAAACTCTGAAACTTCTCACCTTCTCTAGAACTGATCTCCTCCTTTAGAACCACTCTCCTCCTCTAGAATTGATCTCTATCCCTAGAACTGCTTTCCTCCTCTAAAATTCCACACATTCACCAGAACTGCTCTCCTTTTCTAGAACTCTTCTCCTCTCCTAGGACTCCTCTCCTCCCCTAGAACTCTTCTCCTCCTCTAGAACTCCTCTCCTCCCCTAGAACTCTTCTCCTCCTCTAGAACTCCTCTCCTCCCCTAGAACTCTTCTCCTCTAGAACTCCTCTCCTCCCCTAGAACTCTTCTCCTCCTCTAGAACTCCTCCCCCCCTAGAACAACTCTGCTCCTATAGAACTCCTCTCCTCCCCTAGAACTCTTCTCCTCCTCTAGAACTCCTCCCCCCCTAGAACAACTCTGCTCCTATAGAACTGCTCTCCTCCCCTAGAACTCCTCTCCTCCTCTAGAACATTTCTCCTCCCCTAGAACATGTCTCCTCCCCTAGAACATCTCTCCTCCTCCAGAACTCTTCTGCTCCCCTAGAACATCTCTGCTCCTCTAGAATTGATCTCCTCCCCTAGAACATCTCTCCTCCTCTAAAACACTTCACCTTCACTAGAACTGCTCTCCTCCCCTAGATCTCCTCTCCTCCCCTAGAACTCTTCTCCTCCCCTAGAACTCTTCTCCTCCTCCAGAACTCTTCTCCTCCTCCAGAACTCTTCTCCTCCTCCAGAACTCTTCTCCTCCTCCAGAACTCCTCTCCTCCCCTAGAAAATCCCTGCTCCTATAGAATTGCTCTCCTCCCCTAAAACATCTCTCCTCCTCTAAAATACTTCACCTTCACTAGAACTGCTCTCCTCCCCTATAACTCCTCCCCTCCCCTAGAACTCCTTTCCTTCCCTAGAACTCCTCCCCTAGAACTCTTCTCCTCCCCTAGAACTCTGCTCCTCCCCTAGAACTCTTCTCCTCCTCCTCCAGAACTCTTCTCCTCCCCTAGAACATCTCTCCTCCTCTAAACCACTTCACCTTCACTAGAACTGCTCTCCTCCCCTAGATCTCCTCTCCTCCCCTAGAACTTTTCTCCTCCCCTAGAACTCTTCTCCTCCCTAAGAAAATCTCTGCTCCTATAGAATTGCTCTCCTCCCCTAGAACATCTCTCCTCCTCTAAAACACTTCACCTTCACTAGAACTGCTCTCCTCCCCTTGAACTCCTCTCCTCCCCTTGAACTCCTCTCCTCCCCTAGAACTCTTCCCCTCCCCTAAAACTCTTCCCCTCCCCTAAAACTCTTCCCCTCCCCTAGAACTCTTCTCCTCCCCTAGAACTCTTCTCCTCCCCTAGAACTCTTCTCCTCCCCTAGAACTCTTCTCCTCCTCTAGAACTCTTCTCCTCTCCTAGAAAATCTCTCCTCCAGTAAAAAAAAAAACCTGACCAGGTGGTTACACCAAGAGGCAGAACAGAGCACTTCGTAGTGCCTTCAGATCACACAATGTATGGACCTTCATCAGTATCCAAAGAATAAAAGCAGATATAACTGTATGTAAAGAAGTGACCTCTAGTGTCAGTTCAATGATTACCGATCTCTACCAGGGATCGGTGATCATATCACAAGCCTGCCAAATTACCTGTAAAACTTTTCATTGGCTTGAATCTCTCCAGGGAAGCCCAACATTCCACAGATGACTCTGCTGTTTTCTAGAGTCCAGCCTTGGTCACAAATCTGCCTCCACCGGCCGTGATGCTTCACCTCCACTATGCCCTCTGTAACAGGGAGGCTGGCCTTGGCACGGGCCGAAATCGGCCTAATTCGAACTTCCTCGATCTTTTTTGTATGCTGAAAAAAAATATATATATATTATTTCTACATTCACACTCGAAGCACCGAACAGGGACGGACTGTCCATTAGGGCACTCAGGGACCCACCGAGGGGCCGAGGCCAGTAGGGGGCCCCATGGGCTGGGACAGTCACCGACTCCTGTGTTCAACTCCCAGCAGGGGAATAAAACCAGAACTCATAGTTATCCTTTAAATCGAAAAGTGTATTTTTTTCGACCTGACTATGTAACTATGTACAGTAAGTGCATGAATCATTATAATATGTATAGAAATAACTAATAATAATAATAATACAATAAGTATAACCATGTGTAAGACATCACAGCACCATATTACATCATATTACTTCCCCCTCTCCATAACCATTTCTCACCCAGGCAATACTGGCACTTCGCTCTTACCGTGTTTCCCCGAAAATAAGACCTACCCCAATAATAAGACCTAGCATGATTCGTGGGAGGGCTGCAATATAAGCCCTACCCCGAAAATAAGCCCTAGTAAAATTAGTTTAACATATTTTTTAATCCATTTTGCAGAATGATTACAGCGGCTCCCCCTCTCCTCTCTCCTCCCGCCCGATGCCCGCAGCCCCTACCTCCTCAGCATACAGAGCGGGCAGACGCGAGCAGGACACCGGCTCCCCCCTCCTCTGCTCTCCTCCCGCCCGACGCCCACGGCCCCCTCCCCAGTGCACGGAGCAGGCATGGAGCAGGCTATTGCCAGAAGGATGCCGGCTCCCCCCTCCTCTGCTCTCCTCCCGCCCGACGCCCACGGCCCCTTCCCCAGTGCACGGAGCAGGCTATTGCCAGAAGGATGCCGGCTCCCCCCTCCTCTGCTCTCCTCCCGCCCCGACGCCCGCGGCCCCCTCCCCAGTGCACGGAGCAGGCACAGAGCAGGCTGATGCCAGAAGGATGCCGGCTCCCCCCTCCTCTGCTCTCCTCCCGCCCCGACGCCCGCGGCCCCCTCCCCAGTGCACGGAGCAGGCACAGAGCAGGCTGATGCCAGAAGGATGCCGGCTCCCCCCCTCCTCTGCTCTCCTCCCGCCCGACGCCTGCGGCCCCCTCCCCAGTGCACGGAGCAGGCACAGTGGCTGCGTTTGATTGGCACAGCGGCGGCAATTGATGGGCACAGTGGCTGCACTTGATGGGTACAGTGGCTACAATTGATGTTTTTTTTTTCAGTTTGTTTGCGCCCCCCAAAAATTTTGACCACCAGCCGCCACTGTATCATAGGGTCACCTAATCTCCCTCTCAAGAAAAGAATTGCCGTTCTCTCTCCTCATAGACATACACGGAGGTTCTGATTCCACGTTTGTCGCCTCGACATGAATTACTAATTAGGTATAAGCGGTGGAATATGTTGGCGCGATCTCCGGTGAGGAAGCACCTCTGGAATCTTTGCATGTCATTCCGAGGTGGGGGTGAGGTGATGCCGGCAGACACACTAAGGCACATTCATACAATAAGCCTCAGAATTTAGAAGTCAGTAAAGACGCTGCATTCGCGGTTCTTCTCGTCTGGGAACGGGGCCAAGCTGGTGGTTTCTAAACATGAAATGCCAACAAGCATCTGAACTCAGGGAGCGGGGACTCCACATTTTTTTTTGCAGCACCGAAACTTTTAATTGCTACTAAGATTGTTTGTTTAAACTCGGCAGTGGAGGAATGAGGGGGGGTGCTGTACACATCGCTGTACCCCATAGAATGGGCCATCTATACAGAAATATTCAGAGTTTATATAAATCCCTCTCCACCCTGATAAATCACTGACTGTGCACAAAATCACATAACACAATGAAATAAAAAAAGATAAATGCATAAACAATTCCGACCCTAATAATACAACTTAGTGAATATACATGTCGTGCTGCTGTTGCATTATAAAACACGGGCAGGATATTCTTCCCACCCACCATATTGTGAAAGGGGACCATTATTGTTCTAGGAGGACGTCACGTGACATCCAGCCACTCTCACCGATCGTTGGTGCGTACCACCAATCCCTAGGGAGGCAAGCCCAGAAGGTGGGGAGGCAACCCATAAATACCCAGAAGCCTGGCAGCCCGAGAGCAGAATCTAGGGTCCAGCCATCTGGAGGTGACCCCTGTGCTGGGGGCTCGGCCCTAGGGTTGCCACCTCCATCCCTTTAAAACTTAAAAGTATCTGTGGATTGAATTCTTTATCTGTGTCATGAGTTCATCAATAAAGCTGAATATAGTGAAGTACCGTATATACTCGAGTATAAGCCAAGTTTTTCAGCACATTATTTTATTTTTGCGCCTGATCTCCCAGATTTGGGGACCTGGTACTGGCTGGCCGTACGTCCCCTGGACCCCAAACGTGGCGCACATGTAGCCCCACTCTTCCTCTAAATGTGTGCAAAGTTTGTTGTCCAAAGGGACCTACGGCCAGGGAGCACCGATTTTTCAAATCCGGGAACCCCTTATATAGACTCCCATGTTAAACAGTAATTTCTCCAGTGATTTTGGGGACCCGGTACCGGCCGGCCGTAGGTCCCCTGGACCCTGATCATGGCACACATGTAGCCCCATTGCTTATCTACAAGTGTGCAAAGTTTGTTGTCTGGGGGACCTACGGCTGGGGAGCACCGATTTTTCAAAGCCGGCAACCCCTTCCATAGACTCCCATGTTATACGTCAGTCTAGTCATGGACACAGTGAGGCATGGGCACAGTTATGCATGGACACAGTGAGGCACAGTGAGGCATGGGCACAGTGAGGCATGGGCACAGTGAGGCATGGGCACAGTGAGGCATGGGCACAGAGAGGCATGGACACAGAGGCATGGGCACAGTGAGGCATGGGCACAGTGAGGCATGCACATGGACACAGTGAGGCATGCACATGGGAAAAGTGAGGCATGGTCACAGTGAGGCATGCACATGGTCACAGTGAGGCATGGACATAGTGAGGCATGCACATGGACACAGTGAGGCATGCAGATGGACATCCTAGGCTTATACTTGAGTCCATAAGTTTTCCCTATTTTTTTGTGGTAAAATTAGGTGCCTCGGCTTATATTCGGGTCGGCTTATACTCGAGTATATACGTTAGATTGCAGTGACTTACCTGGGCGGTAATAATTTGAGGTGGTGGCGCTCCCTGTAGCCGGCTTGTTGAACACAGTATGCCGACATCCTCTGAATGCTTGCAGTCGGTGACTCCCCAGCCATTGGACTCACATTCTATCAAAGAGGTCTCAACCCCCGAGCAGCGGACGTTATCCAACCAGATGGGACCTACAAAACCCAATAAACGCATTGCTTTAGAGTTTGCAGTTTGCGAAGCATCATCAGACGTGTTGTTATTGAATGCATCTATAGATTTAGAAACAAAGAGATCTCTAAATACTTAATTGGAATTATACAGATATTGTCCAACTTGATTTTCAGGTCTCATGAACACTTGAGTCTGCACCCAGGTCTGTCTGAATGCCACATATGATGATTCCTGTGTGCAAATTGTGTTGTGGAAATTTTATGAAGATGTATTTAATATGTATTGTCATAGTGTCCCCCATTGTTGGTTCTCCCGCAACCCGATCTAAAGAGCTGACTGGGCGGCCCTGGGGCCCCGAGCTGGCCAGGGGCCCCGAGCTGGCCAGGGGCCCCAGCAGGGAGGGCCCTTGCCGCACCGCTGCGTCCTCCTGCAGTCCGGTCGGCCGTGTACCATAACCGCGCGGTACAGGAGAATCAGGTTCCTGTTCCCGGCCGGACTGACAGGAAGTGCACACACTGAGTGTTCACTTCCTTTCAGTCTGGCCCCGGGAACAGCAAAGTGAATCTCCTGTACCGCGCGGTTATGGTACACGGCCGACCGGACTGCAGGAGGACGCAGCGATGCGGCAAGGTCCCTCCCTGCTGGGGCCCCTGTGCGGACACCAACAAAGGGCCCCTGTGTCATGCACAGAAATTCGCCTGTGGGATGCGTCCACTCTGCAAACGCATTGTCGGTTTAGCGGATATATGCTCTTGTCATCTCTCAGGTGCCTAATCAATGCTGTATTGTGATGTGAGCATACACCTGCAGGTAACCTCCCCTCATCAGGAACTGTGTTCATTGGTTATTGTATTATTACTGTATCGTATTGTTATTGAATTATTACTGTATCGTTATTGTATTATTATTGTATCATGCTGTTGTTGTATTATATTGTATTCATTTATTGTATGTATCTAAATATCCCTGTCGGAAGGGTTATCATTAGGTATGTACCGATACCGATACTAGTATCAGTACCGATACCGAGCATTTCCTGAGTACTTACACTCGGGGGAAATGCTCCGATGCTTCACCCGATACCTGGGCAGTCAGGTATCAGGTGGTGGTGGGAGTTACAAGTCTTCTCCGTGCCACTCTCCCCCCGTGCTGTCTTGTCCCCCCATGCTGTCTTGTCCCCCTCCGTGCTGCTCTCCCCCCATGCTGTCTTGTCCCCCCATGCTGTCTTGTCTCCCTCCGTGCTGCTCTCCCCCCATGCTGTCTTGTCCCCCCGTGCTGTCTTGTCCCTCTCCGTGCTGCTCTCCCCCATGCTGTCTTGTCCCCCCATGCTGTCTTGTCCCCCTCCGTGCTGCTCTCCCCCCATGCTGTCTTGTCCCCCCATGCTGTCTTGTCCCCCTCCGTGCTGTCTTGTCCCCCCGTGCTGTCTTGTCCCCCTCCGTGCTGCTCTCCCGCAGTGCTGTCTTGTCCCCCCGTGCTGTCTTGTCCCCTCCATGCCACTCTCCCCCCGTGCTGTCTTGTCCCCCCGTGCTGTCTTGTCCCCCTCCGTGCTGCTCTCCCCCCATGCTGTCTTGTCCCCCCGTGCTGTCTTGTCCCCTCCGTGCCGCTCTCCCCCCATGCTGTCTTGTCCCCCCGTGCTGTCTTGTCCCCCCGTGCCGTCTTGTCCCCCCGTGCCGTCTTCTCCCCCTCCATGCCGCTCTCCCCCCGTGCCGTCTTCTCCCCCCTCCGTGCCGCTCTCCCCCCTCAAGTTGTCAATTTGCCGCTAAACCCGGCTCCTACCTTTTCCGAATGAACAGTGATCACTGACTCTGTTCATTCACATAACTGAGCATCGTAACCTGTGTTTACGATGCTTCAGTTTATGAATGGAGAGGAGCTTCTCTCCATTCATTTCAGCTGAGGCTGCAGAGAAAGGGACTGGGGAATCTGAGTCCTTAGTTCCTTTTCTCTGTCTTAAAGGGGAAATTTCAGAGATCTGTTAAGACCCCTGATATCTCACCAAAGCCCCCTCAACAGGGCTGATTAAAAAAAAGAAAAAAAATGCAATAAATAATTAACAAAATAAAATGTAAATAATAATAATAAAAATAATACAAAAAACACACTGACAATCCACTACCCCCTCTCTCTAAAAAAAAAAATCACTGTAAAAAAAAAAGTACAAAAAAAATTGTGTAAAAAAAAAAAAATGCCGCCACTGTCACATGACATTAAAAAAAGTATCGGTATTCAGTATCGGCGAGTACTTGAAAAAAGTATCGGTATTCAGTATCGGCGAGTATTGGTATTGGTACTTGTACTATGTCTCAAAAAAGTGGTATCGGCACAACCCTAGTTATCATATCATATCCCATCCATATATGGGCATTTGCTGTGTGGTGCCCCCATGCTGTGTCCTGGCTTCCCATGGAGGAGGTCACATGCTGTGACATCACTTCCTATGGTCACACGCTGTGACCTCCTCCAATCAGCTGTGGTTTGTGACGGCTTTTGTTATAATAAAAGGACTCCATGTGGGCGTCGGCAGGCAGTCTTGCTATGATGCTGAGATGAGAACAGGCTGGTGTTGATGTTTGGTTATTGAATGAATGGCAGACCGAATGCATGGTGAGTGAACCTTTTAGCTTAAAGATGGATTATTTCACTAAGACGAAAGATGGTGTGTGCTCTGCATACAACCAATTTTGCCACGTCAAACGTGTTAGGGGTCCATCATAAAGAAAGTCATCTGTGGAGTAAAGATATGACCAATCACTATTTGCTCAGTCCTGTACCCTTTGTACTTTAGACACATTCTGGTCTAAGTGATACATATTGGCACCCATTTGTGACACCATTAAGTATATGATTCTCTCTTTACTGCATCCAAAACCTCACATTTTGGAGCATAAGCCCCGGGGATCGTGTAGCACCCTCATAGTTAGGCTGCTAAGTTAATTTAGTTTTTGGCTCCTGCTGTAATCAGAGGAGCAGTGATTATTTGGTCTGGCATGTCTAAGGCTTCATTGGCTGAGAGTTTGATTGCTTCCCCCTGTCTCTAGAAGATGTTTCTGGAACTTAGGGAGGAAGAATTAAAATGACCAGCCTGATTATTGAGCAAAGCCTAGCCAATCCCTGGGGAGGTGTTCCCAGATGGGGGCTGGATGCCATTAAATAGTCTGGAGCCCCCCGAGGAGATTGTCTTTTTTTCCCCCCTGTGGGGATGGATCTGTGAGCTGAGAGGAGGGGGGCTGCTTGCCCCTGGAGCCCATTGGAATTGATTCTGGACTACGCTACAAGAGGCTGCACCTATGGACTGATATTGTGCTAGGATCCTGTGAGTACAGCCTCCTTTCTGTGCTAAAGCTACTTCATGGTCCCCAGCTGTGAACCTATAGACCGTTCCACTCTAAATATACTGTACCTGTTCTCAAAGCTACTTCATGGTCCCCAGTTGTGAACCTAGAGACGGTTTCACTCTAAATATACCTGTTCTCAAAGCTATTTCATGACCCTCAGCTGTGAACCTATAGACTTCCACTATCTATACCTATGCTAAAGCTACTTCATGGTCCCCAGCAGTGAACCTATAGACTGTTCCACTATCTATACCTGTGCTAAAACTACTTCATGGTCCCCAGCTGTAAACCTATATACTTCCACTATCTATACCTGTGCTAAAGCTACTTCATGGTCCCCAGCTGTAAACCTATAGACTTCCACTATCTATACCTGTGCTAAAGCTACTTCATGGTCCCCAGCTGTAAACCTATAGACTTCCACTATCTATACCTGTGCTAAAGCTACTTCATGGTCCCAAGCTGTAAACCTATAGACTTCCACTATCTATACCTGTGCTAAAGCTACTTCATGGTCCCCAGCTGTGAACCTATAGACTTCCACTATCTATACCTGTGCTAAAGCTACTTCATGGTCCCCAGCTGTGAACCTATAGACTTCCACTATCTATACCTGTGCTAAAGCTACTTCATGGTCCCCAGCTGTAAACCTGTACCCCTGAATCCCTGCCCTCTGTACATAGCGCACCCCTGAATACCTGCCCTATGTACATAGCGCAACACTGAATCCCTGCCCTCTGTACATAGCGCACCCCTGAATCCCTGCCCTCTGTACATAGCGCAACACTGAATCCCTGCCCTATGTACATAGTGCAACACTGAATCATTGCCCTCTGTACATAGCGAAACACTGAATCCCTGCCCTCTGTACATAGCGCAACTCTGAATCCCTGCCCTCTGTACATAGTGCAACCCGGAATCCCTGCCCTCTGTACATAGCGCAACCCGGAATCCCTGCCCTCTGTGCGTAGCGCAACCCTGAATTCCTGCTCTCTGTACATAGCGCACCCCGGAATCCCTTCCCTCTGTACATAGCGCAACTCTGAATCCCTGCCCTCTGTACATAGCGCACCCCTGAATTCCTGCTCTCTGTACGTTGCGTACCCCTGAATTCTTGCATTCTGTACGTCGCATAATCCTGACGTAATCCTGAACTCTGCACTCTGTGGGCCAGATTCATCAAGAGATACGACGGTGGATCTCCCGATCCGCCGTCGTATCTGTGAGAGCCGACGGTCGTATTGTGAGATCCCACGGTCGGAGCTATGCGACTGATTCATAAGAATCAGTTCCTCATAGATCTCCCTTAGATCTGACTGGTGTAAGTGACTTACACCAGTCGAATCTTAGGCTGTAATCTCCCGCCGGCCACTAGGTGTCGTCGTTTTTTTTACACGTCGCATATGCAAATGAGGAGAACCGCCGATTCACGTCTGTACGCCCGCCCGTCGCTCTTTTTCAACGTCGTTTGCGTTCGGCTTTTTCCGGCGGATAGCTACCCCTGCTAATATGAGGGGTAGCTAATGTTAAGTATGGCCGACGTTCCCGGGCCGAGTTTTAAATTTGTTACGTCGTTTGCGTAAGTACGTCGGGAATACGGATGGCTGTAAGTAACCTAGCCGCCTAGCGACGTCATTTGGAGCATGCGCACTGGGCTTTTTCGTCGGCGGCGCATGCGCAGTTAAATCGGTGCGGGAACGCGCCTGATTTAAATTGTGCACTCCCCCTAGCCGCGGAATTTGCATTCCGCCGGGGGGAGTTAGGATCCGACGGTGCAATTTGCGAGGTAAGTGTTTTTTGAATCATGCACTAGCCTCGCTAAATTGCACCGGCGGATCGTAAAACAGGTAGATCTGGCGGATCTAAAGATCCGCTGATCTACATGAATCTGGCCCTGTATGTAGTGCGACCCATATACAACTGGTCCTTTGAGGGCATCCACACTGCTAATGCGGCCCTCTACGAAATTGAGTTAGACACCCCTGCTATAGACTGTTCCACTCTGTCTATACCTGTTATAAAGCTACTTCATGGTCCCCAGCTGTGAACCTATAGACTGTTCTACTCTATCTATACATGTGATAAAGCTACTTCATGGTCCCCAGCTGTGAACCTATAGACTGTTCTACTCTATCTATACATGTGATAAAGCTACTTCATGGTCCCCAGCTGTGAACTTATAGAATGTTCCACTATCTATACCGGTGCTAAAGATACTTCATAGTCCCCAGCTCTGAAACTATAGACTTCGACTCTATCTATACCGGTGCTAAAGCTACTTGCTTGTCCCCAGCTGTCATACAGCACAGCATTCTAATCATACTAACAAAATCATCTTCGCTGCAGAAAATCCTGCAGCTTTAGTTATATTATTTATTGCAGCCAAACCTATTTAATGGGCAATCAAACCAATCAGGAGTTGAAAATTTGCCACAAAGTATCCTGCTGCCAACGTCTGGAAACCCGTCTACCGTACCTGTCACACCGAATTCCGCTCACAGCTGACATAACAGAAAACATTGGATGAGCGTCAAGTCTTCATAATTAGAGCCGGTCTTTGTTTGCAGCAATGATGAGGATAACCTTTAACCTTTAATTATCCTCCAATAAACACAAATCATGATCAGCTCCAGAAACATGACGCACCGCGTTGGTTCTCCTACAATTTACAAAGACGTAGAGATGTGATTTATATACAATCTTCATCAACTAATGGAGCTTGTGTGTAGAATTCTGGATGATTATGACTCGAGTTAGAAGTCAACAAGAAGGAATTGCAACTCGGACGATGACTACAACAGGCAAGCACAAACCATTGTCGGCAGATTCAAAGAAAAGGGATATGCAATTGAAAACCTGGAAACATTACAAACACAAATTTTCCAAAGAGATCGCAAAGACCTTCTTAAGCAGAAAACACCAGCAAACCAAGGCCGGAACCAATGCCCTTTCATCACAGGGTACAACTCCCAATACAAGGAATTTGAACATATCCTTAAAAAGTATTGGCCAATACTGAAGGAGGACTGTACACTATCAAAAATCCTCCCCAATAGACCGTCATTCATTTATAGAAAGGCACCTACACTCAGACATCACCTTGTACATAATGTCATCAACCCCCCTAAACCAGTTGAAATATGTCCAGACCTCAAAGGGTTTTTTAAGTGTCAAAGATGTCTGCCATGTAGAACCTGCAAACCCCAACCCCGGAGGAAAACTGAATTTAGACCTAGAAATGATCAAAAAATATATAAGATCCGAAACCTCATTACATGCAACACCACTCATGTCACATATGCCATCGAATGCCCTTGCCATCTTTTATATATAGGGAGAACCACTAGAAAGCTGTGCATCAGGATAAGAGAACACATTAACCTGATTAGGAAAGGGTCCTCTAAACATCATCTGTATAGGCATTTTGAACAATTCCATCACAAGGACCCTTCAGGCCTTATATTTTATGGTATAGATAGCATCAAAAACAACTGGAGGGGAGGAAATAAAGAAATAGCCGTTTCACAAAACGAAACGAGCTGGATCTACCGTTTAGGATCGTTGGTACCACATGGGCTCAATGTTGATATAGATCTAAATTGTTTCTTAGCCAACCCATAACATCTAGCCGTCTTCTGGGACACCGACTCATATATTTGTCACATAAAATATTTATGTATGCTAGCTATCACTCTATTGTCTATAACATATAGCTGCATTTCCTGTATTTCTGTAAAGACACTAGCTGTCTTCTGGGACATTTATTCTTAAACATTATTATTTTTTTCCCACTGCTTCCTTTTATGATCAACTACTTTCTATGTCACACTCTCCTTTATAGAGCACACTTCCTGTACTTGGAGCACATATAACATGTTCATGCTCACAATGGCCACCACTTCCCATATTTGTGGGATACTAGGCCAAGCACAGATATATCACGCATTGCCTACTTACCCCACTATCACTTTTCAGGGTCGCACACTAGATTGTATGGCTGACATGCACCTTTTAAGGTGGAAATCGCCACACTTATTTGAAAAGTGGCCATTCTGAGGCAATATATGGCCCCTTTTTGGCCATTTGCATTAAGTATATTTATACTTAGCCCCACAGCCTTTCACTTCTGGCTTTTTTACTACCAGGACCTTTCACACAATAATTTTATGTGTAATTTTATGTATAATTACACTTACTTCACAATTTTTCTCTCACATTTGGACCTAAGTCCATTAGTTACTTTGCTACTACTAATGATCACCTTGAACACAGAGGTATTCTGTAAGTCTTATGACCACAGTCACACACAATCTTCTAATCTTCTCACACTTCGTTGGGAAATCTCTCTGCATACTTATAATAGGCAACTCATAACCATAACGTTTGGATGAAGTAGTATGATGCCTATAAGCCTCTGCTGCATGAACTTCCGTTTCCCTCGTTCCCCATTATTAATTATTCTAACACATACATAACCCCCACTCATGATTTTATGGGTTAGGCATAAGGTTATTCTAGATGTATAACACTTGCTGTGTTATTTGGCTTTTAGGTAACAATGTCATCATGTTGTGTTTGTAAATATATCTTAGCAAGATACGTTTATGGGACACGCCGTACCGCAGATCCAACAGCCTGTGGCTGCATCCAGCATTGCACCCATGTCAATGTAACCTCTTAGGACATCATGACTGGTCTAGCCGCTGATGATGGGAGGAGTATAGAGGTCCGGCGACTCCCATAAATTAGATGAGATGACGTGACACTGACAAGCCTCCGAGGACGAATCACAATTCGAAACGTACGTCAGGCTACGTCACGTGCTACGTCACTTCTGGGTTACGTCGGGTGGTTCGGCTGGAGCGCAAGCCAAACACCCAGACAGCACACGCTGTCGTGCTTACTAGCCAGGCGACGGTACCCATACGCCGGCTACTAGCAGCCTTCCCAGCTGTTAGATTGCAGACAACGACTTCGCCCTTTTTGGCCCTTGGCTTTTAATTTCAATTTTGTTTTTCTTTTTCCCTTGTATATATTTTTTACTTGTACCTGCATATATACTGAGTGCCTGCTCTGCACACCTTGGCGCTAGAGGCACGTGTGTATCCTGGCTTTATTACATATTTTGTAGTAACCAAACATATAGCAGGTTATATTTTATTGTCTATTTTAAATAAATATAATAATTTTTTTTGAACTTTGGATAAGTACATTTTTTCTGGCCATACGTTATCACACTATTGGAGCCCCTGGTCTTGTCTCCTTTGAGGAATCAACACAGCATAGGAGCGGAGACTCTGGATATCTGAAAGCTGTAGGAGGGAGCAAAGTTGGAGCAGAGGAGCGCTTAAACTACGTACCTGCTACCCCAAGAGGGGACCTCTTTCTGGTGAGTGGGGAACCTGGAGGGGAGCACCGGGAGCACGTCGGAGTGTGGTATAGGAGCACCCCCCTCTTTTCACCATCTAGACCTCTACACTGGACTCCAACAAGATTCCCATATTCCAATATTATCTCCTTTTGGACATTGTACATCACTGGCCTAGACAGGCAACCAGTCAGCCGTTTATTGTTCCATTTTACATTGTCCTGTGTATATCACAGGGTGGACTGGTGTTGTTGGCTGACTATCCCTTATTTGTGCATGTACTGTTTATGCAACTGTTTCCAATTATTGGTTTAATGTGGTTATTTTATTTAGCCATTTACAGTGACCATTTGCATATATAATGTTTGATGAAGATATATAGGGCTTACCTATTGTAATTTGTGTATGTTTAATTACTGATGCCCATATACTGTGCTAGCGCCCACATTACACAGGCATATTAGCCCATACAACTCACTGACCACCAGCACATTACCAGAGCACATTTGTATGGTTCTTTCCTCTTTTCCTAGTGCTCTTGGTATAGCTGTAGGTCACGTAGCTCATGTTCCCTCAGTCTTTCGACCCCATGGGATTTCTACCAATATAAGACCTCAGTTGGTTCAGTTACTAAGTGGAGTACACATTCACAACTTCGGTCTAGGCAGATCCATACTGGGACTTTAAAGTGTAGCAATACGCTTAGGCAGCGCCATTATTCCTAACTCTCTACATACCATACTCTCTCTGTCCCCTAGGGGACAGTTTTTCAGGAAGGCAGCAGCCTCTTAACCTCAGATATCCCAGCGCAGGTTTCTTTACACGTTTTTATTTACTCACCCTAGGGTGGGGACTCATCCGTGCAGCTATGGATATCTTTGGTTACATGAGCAATAGACAGATTGATGTAAGGGGAATTTTCAGTCAGGAAGACATCACCAACAGGCAAGATATGCAGGGGCTGATGAAATCACTCAGGCACACTATGGAGAAACAACTCCGAGTGTGGTGGGATATCGCCTCATTGGAGATGTATATTAAAGAGAAAATTACCCCGAGGAGATTAAGGTGGGACATACACCCAAATGACAACATCGAAGATGCAGTCCTTATGGAAGAATGGTATCAGCTCTTCAACAAATGTGAAAACGAACTACTACATAAGATAATAGACAGAAGACGTTTTAAACTCAAAATAATTGAGGCAAGCATTGTTGAAATTAAGAGCTTGCTGACACCCTTCACAACACAACAAGATTACAAAGATAAAATGCTTGAACTACAAGATTTAATTAAAAAATATGATGGGGACATACAGGCAAAAAAACAGAAAAAATTTAAAAGAGACGTGATTGATTACAAGGAACATAGAGCATACAAATGGCAAGCCTCAATGGAAGATCCAAATGAAGACCTTGATGAGACTTTGATGGAAGCAAGTGGCATGGACCCAACACTCCACAACCTGGAAGACTCCCCCACCCCAGGGACTAACCCTGTACAATTAATGAGCACACCTGGAAACAGGAACTGGGAGCCAGCAAACCAGGGATGGCATCAACAAAGATTGCATAAAAAAGTTAGGCACCAACACAACAAGAGCCCGGGTAACAGAAGACGGACACCTAGTACCTACAATAGACACCCGTCATTTTCTGATGAATACTCGGATGAGTATGAGGACAGCCCAAGATACCCTCAGACAGAACACCGCCATAATGGGCAACAACAGAGGGGCAGAGGCACTCCCTCACATAGGGGAAGAGACAGCAGGGATTTTCGCAGGGGAGGGCCCAGAAACAGACCCCCTGGTCGAGGACAAGAAAGACCGACAAACCACAACCCAGGTTGGAGGGGGAATGGCAACCGAGGGGCTACCCGTGGAAATGCCCGGAGAGAAGAAGAATACCGAGAACCCTGGACAGGAGAACAACGAACAGACCGACGGGACCCAATATGGGACAACAGACAGATGGGACAACCAGGAGGTCTCCCCCAGAGATATCCACAAAGAGAAAGCGGCCCAGAGGATGCAGGGGAGGGAAGAAGAAAAAGGCCAAGACACCACTAGGAAAGGGAATCTTCAATCTTAGTGGGGTAGCCCTAACAACAGAGGAGATTAAAATCTTGGATCTTGGGCTTAAATATGCCCCTGACAAACCTCTGGATCAATTTGAGATATATATTGATTTTCAGAAGTTTTTAAGGAAAATCAACCTAAAGAAATACTTCGCCACTAATACAGAGGAGAAGGAGGAAAAAGACCCGGGGTATAAACAAACAGGACTTAAAAACAATTCCACATTCAATCCCACCAATCCAGGGAACCAATGTGTGATCGCTTTTAAAAAAATGGTGGAAAATGACCTTAGAAAACTGGAGAGGAAGATTAATAGGAAGAGCAAAAGCACATGGAAAACTATTAAAGAAATTGGTAACAAACATGAAGTGGTCATCCGTCCAGCGGATAAGGGAGGGGGTCTGGTTATTCTTAGCCTTCAAGATTATGAAGAGGAAATGATGAACCTCCTATCAGTACCTAATACCTACCTGAAACTAAATGGGAACCCTAAACACAAGTACCAAAGAAAGCTTGCAAACTTTATCAAGAAAGGTAAAGAAAAAGGAATACTAAATGTAAAAGAGGCGGAATACCTTATCTCCAACTCCACCAAAACGCCAGTGATATATTACACTCCCAAAGTCCACAAGAATATGATAAAACCTCCTGGAAGACCAATCATTAGCGGCATCAACTCGATCTTTTCGAGACTAGGAGAGTACCTTGACACCTACCTGCAGCCACTGGTTAAACAAGGCAAATCATACCTTAGGGACAGCCTCCAATTGATACAGGAACTTAGGGAGGTAGAGGGAGCAGAGGACCTCATATTAGTCACCATAGATGTCAGTTCCCTGTATACAAGCATCAAACAAGAGGATGGCATTATGGGGGTAGCCACAGCTCTGCATGAGAAGACTACATACAGGCAGGAGCAGATACAGTTCATATTGGATGGACTAAAAATGGCAATGGAGTGTAACCATTTTTGGTACGATAGTGAGTACTATGTACAAACCAAGGGGGTGGCAATGGGGGCACGCTACGCCCCCAGTGTCGCCAACCTCCTGATGAATGTATGGGAGGAAGAATACATCTACAATGGCAGCCATCAGGAGATTAGGATGTATCGTCGTTACATCGACGACCTCTTCATCCTCTGGGATGGAACAGTAGAGGCCTTACAGGAATTCCTAGGGAACCTTGGCAATAACCGGTTCAACCTCGATTTCACTGGAAAGTATAACACACAGAAGATCGAATACCTAGATCTAGAAATTTATAAGAACGGCACAGAACTACATACCAGGACATTCTTCAAGGAGTCCGATAGGAATGGATACATCCCTATGAACAGCTGCCACCACCCTAAATGGAAGGCCAACATTCCGAAAGGACAATTGCTTAGGCTTAGAAGGAATTGCAACTCGGACGATGACTACAACAGGCAAGCACAAACCATTGTCGGCAGATTCAAAGAAAAGGGATATGCAATTGAAAACCTGGAAACATTACAAACACAAATTTTCCAAAGAGATCGCAAAGACCTTCTTAAGCAGAAAACACCAGCAAACCAAGGCCGGAACCAATGCCCTTTCATCACAGGGTACAACTCCCAATACAAGGAATTTGAACATATCCTTAAAAAGTATTGGCCAATACTGAAGGAGGACTGTACACTATCAAAAATCCTCCCCAATAGACCGTCATTCATTTATAGAAAGGCACCTACACTCAGACATCACCTTGTACATAATGTCATCAACCCCCCTAAACCAGTTGAAATATGTCCAGACCTCAAAGGGTTTTTTAAGTGTCAAAGATGTCTGCCATGTAGAACCTGCAAACCCCAACCCCGGAGGAAAACTGAATTTAGATCTAGAAATGATCAAAAAATATATAAGATCCGAAACCTCATTACATGCAACACCACTCATGTCACATATGCCATCGAATGCCCTTGCCATCTTTTATATATAGGGAGAACCACTAGAAAGCTGTGCATCAGGATAAGAGAACACATTAACCTGATTAGGAAAGGGTCCTCTAAACATCATCTGTATAGGCATTTTGAACAATTCCATCACAAGGACCCTTCAGGCCTTATATTTTATGGTATAGATAGCATCAAAAACAACTGGAGGGGAGGAAATAAAGAAATAGCCGTTTCACAAAACGAAACGAGCTGGATCTACCGTTTAGGATCGTTGGTACCACATGGGCTCAATGTTGATATAGATCTAAATTGTTTCTTAGCCAACCCATAACATCTAGCCGTCTTCTGGGACACCGACTCATATATTTGTCACATAAAATATTTATGTATGCTAGCTATCACTCTATTGTCTATAACATATAGCTGCATTTCCTGTATTTCTGTAAAGACACTAGCTGTCTTCTGGGACATTTATTCTTAAACATTATTATTTTTTTCCCACTGCTTCCTTTTATGATCAACTACTTTCTATGTCACACTCTCCTTTATAGAGCACACTTCCTGTACTTGGAGCACATATAACATGTTCATGCTCACAATGGCCACCACTTCCCATATTTGTGGGATACTAGGCCAAGCACAGATATATCACGCATTGCCTACTTACCCCACTATCACTTTTCAGGGTCGCACACTAGATTGTATGGCTGACATGCACCTTTTAAGGTGGAAATCGCCACACTTATTTGAAAAGTGGCCATTCTGAGGCAATATATGGCCCCTTTTTGGCCATTTGCATTAAGTATATTTATACTTAGCCCCACAGCCTTTCACTTCTGGCTTTTTTACTACCAGGACCTTTCACACAATAATTTTATGTGTAATTTTATGTATAATTACACTTACTTCACAATTTTTCTCTCACATTTGGACCTAAGTCCATTAGTTACTTTGCTACTACTAATGATCACCTTGAACACAGAGGTATTCTGTAAGTCTTATGACCACAGTCACACACAATCTTCTCACACTTCGTTGGGAAATCTCTCTGCATACTTATAATAGGCAACTCATAACCATAACGTTTGGATGAAGTAGTATGATGCCTATAAGCCTCTGCTGCATGAACTTCCGTTTCCCTCGTTCCCCATTATTAATTATTCTAACACATACATAACCCCCACTCATGATTTTATGGGTTAGGCATAAGGTTATTCTAGATGTATAACACTTGCTGTGTTATTTGGCTTTTAGGTAACAATGTCATCATGTTGTGTTTGTAAATATATCTTAGCAAGATACGTTTATGGGACACGCCGTACCGCAGATCCAACAGCCTGTGGCTGCATCCAGCATTGCACCCATGTCAATGTAACCTCTTAGGACATCATGACTGGTCTAGCCGCTGATGATGGGAGGAGTATAGAGGTCCGGCGACTCCCATAAATTAGATGAGATGACGTGACACTGACAAGCCTCCGAGGACGAATCACAATTCGAAACGTACGTCAGGCTACGTCACGTGCTACGTCACTTCTGGGTTACGTCGGGTGGTTCGGCTGGAGCGCAAGCCAAACACCCAGACAGCACACGCTGTCGTGCTTACTAGCCAGGCGACGGTACCCATACGCCGGCTACTAGCAGCCTTCCCAGCTGTTAGATTGCAGACAACGACTTCGCCCTTTTTGGCCCTTGGCTTTTAATTTCAATTTTGTTTTTCTTTTTCCCTTGTATATATTTTTTACTTGTACCTGCATATATACTGAGTGCCTGCTCTGCACACCTTGGCGCTAGAGGCACGTGTGTATCCTGGCTTTATTACATATTTTGTAGTAACCAAACATATAGCAGGTTATATTTTATTGTCTATTTTAAATAAATATAATAATTTTTTTTTGAACTTTGGATAAGTACATTTTTTCTGGCCATACGTTATCACACTATTGGAGCCCCTGGTCTTGTCTCCTTTGAGGAATCAACACAGCATAGGAGCGGAGACTCTGGATATCTGAAAGCTGTAGGAGGGAGCAAAGTTGGAGCAGAGGAGCGCTTAAACTACGTACCTGCTACCCCAAGAGGGGACCTCTTTCTGGTGAGTGGGGAACCTGGAGGGGAGCACCGGGAGCACGTCGGAGTGTGGTATAGGAGCACCCCCCTCTTTTCACCATCTAGACCTCTACACTGGACTCCAACAAGATTCCCATATTCCAATATTATCTCCTTTTGGACATTGTACATCACTGGCCTAGACAGGCAACCAGTCAGCCGTTTATTGTTCCATTTTACATTGTCCTGTGTATATCACAGGGTGGACTGGTGTTGTTGGCTGACTATCCCTTATTTGTGCATGTACTGTTTATGCAACTGTTTCCAATTATTGGTTTAATGTGGTTATTTTATTTAGCCATTTACAGTGACCATTTGCATATATAATGTTTGATGAAGATATATAGGGCTTACCTATTGTAATTTGTGTATGTTTAATTACTGATGCCCATATACTGTGCTAGCGCCCACATTACACAGGCATATTAGCCCATACAACTCACTGACCACCAGCACATTACCAGAGCACATTTGTATGGTTCTTTCCTCTTTTCCTAGTGCTCTTGGTATAGCTGTAGGTCACGTAGCTCATGTTCCCTCAGTCTTTCGACCCCATGGGATTTCTACCAATATAAGACCTCAGTTGGTTCAGTTACTAAGTGGAGTACACATTCACAACTTCGGTCTAGGCAGATCCATACTGGGACTTTAAAGTGTAGCAATACGCTTAGGCAGCGCCATTATTCCTAACTCTCTACATACCATACTCTCTCTGTCCCCTAGGGGACAGTTTTTCAGGAAGGCAGCAGCCTCTTAACCTCAGATATCCCAGCGCAGGTTTCTTTACACGTTAAGAAGTCAACATCCGCTACATGTGATAATGGAGAAATATGTACCTGTGAGCATACAAAAGGACAGGGCTGTCTTAATGAGAGGGCACACCTGGGCACTGCCCAGGGGCCCCAGCTGCATGGGGGGCCCCTGTCCTTTCCCCAAAGCAGCTAGTCCTTGAGCCCACGCTGCCCCTCTACATCCCAGATATCCCCCCAGCACTCTGACCCCTCTACACCCCAGATATCCCCCCAGCACTCTGACCCCTCTACACCCCAGATATCCCCCCAGCACTCTGACCTCTCTACACCCCAGATATCCCCCCAGCACTCTGACCCCTCTACACCCCAGATATCCCCCCAGCACTCTGACCCCTCTACACCCCAGATATCCCCCCAGCACTCTGACCCCTCTACATCCCCAGATATCCCCCCAGCACTCTGACCTCTCTACACCCCAGATATCCCCCCAGCACTCTGACCCCTCTACACCCCAGATATCCCCCCAGCACTCTGACCTCTCTACTCCCCAGATATCCCCCCAGCACTCTGACCCCTCTACACCCCAGATATCCCCCCAGCACTCTGACCCCTCTACATCCCAGATATCCCCCCAGCACTCTGACCCCTCTACACCCCAGATATCCCCCCAGCACTCTGACCCCTCTTCACCCCAGATATCCCCCCAGCACTCTGACCCCTCTACACCCCAGATATCCCCCCCAGCCCTCTGACCCCTCTACACCCCAGATATCCCCCCAGCACTCTGACCCCTCTACACCCCAGATATCCCACCAGCACTCTGACCCCTCTACACCCCAGATATCCCACCAGCACTCTGACCCCTCTATACCCCAGATTTCCCCCCCCCCAGCACTCTGACCCCTCTACACCCCAGATATCCCCCCAGCACTCTGACCCCCCTACACCCCAGATATCCCCACAGCACTCTGACCCCTCTACACCCCAGATATCCCCCCAGCACTCTGACCCCTCTACACCCCAGATATCCCCCCAGCACTCTGACCCCTCTACACCCTAGATTTCCCCCCCCCGCACTCTGACCCCTCTACACCCCAGATATCCCCCCAGCACTCTGACCCCTCTACACCCCAGATGTCCCCTCAGCACTCTGACCCCTCTACACCCCAGATATCCCCCCAGCACTCTGACCCCTCTACACCCCAGATATCCCCCCAGCACTCTGACCCCTCTACACCCCAGATATCCCCCCAAAACTATGACCCCTCTACACCCCAGATATCCCCCCAGCACTCTGACCCCTCTACACCCCAGATATCCCCCCAGCACTCTGACCCCTCTACACCACAAATATCCCCCCAGCACTCTGACCCCTCTACACCCCAGATATCCCCTCCAGCATTCTGACCCCTCTACACCCCAGATATCCCCTCCAGCACTCTGACCCCTCTACACCCCAGATATCCCCTCCAGCACTCTGACCCCTCTACACCCCAGATATCCCCCCCCCAGCACTCTGATCCCTCTACACCCCAGATACCCCCCCAGCACTCTGATCCCTCTACACCCCAGATATCCCCCCAGCACTCTGACCCCTCTACACCCCAGATATCTCCTGCATCCTACCTACTTGATTTCTGTTTACCTGCACTGTCTCCATTGTAGGGGCCCCAGAGCATTACTTTGCCCAGGGGCCCATGATGCTATTACAGTAAGACGACAGGAGGCAACGCCTCTATATACATTCCGTACCAGACACCTCCAAATGTACCAGACACCTCCAACTGCCCATACTTTGCTTCTCAAAGTGGAACTAAATGCTCATATGCACCATGAACTCTTTTTGACCACTTGTCGCCCCACCACAGTACATTTACTGCGGGAGGGTGGCAGCTGCAGACCGTTGGTAGGTGGCAAAAAGACCGAAGTCCGAGCCCGGAACCGGGGGGGGGGGGGTGCGGTTGTGTGGAGGGGGGGTGTTACCTAACTTACAAGCACTGACCTATCTGACATACCCTGACCTGCCTGGAATTGGACATGTGCACACTGAAATATTTTGTTTTCGTCCGAAAAATAAATTTATTTAGTTACTCTCGAAATTCGTTTTTATTTATTTTGTTTCGTTAAAAAAATGCATTTGTCCGAAAATCCAAATTAATTAAGGTCAACATCTGTCAATTGAAGGCTTATGGTGTCTGTCGAATGTTCTAAGAAGATTCGATGGAGCAGCTAAACTGTACGACGCCGCGATCGTACATTTCCGGTCGAATGTTCCGCCTACAAGCTATAGAAGAATTCTAATATTGTATGACACTAGTAATAATTATATTTATAAATTATTATTACTAGTCAACCAACATTAGAATTCTTCTATAGCCTATGGGCGGAGCATTTGACCGGAAATGTATGATCGCGGCTTCGTACAGTTTAGCTGCTTGTCGAATCTTCTTAGAAATTTCAACAGACACTATAAGCCTTCCATGACAGATTTGACGTTTGTATGTTTTTCGCTGCTTCTTCGAATCTTCGTCGTTCGTGTCGAATGGTCTACCCCAACACGGGGCCGGGGCCGGATTCAGATAGGTTAGCGGATCGCAGGCATCAAATTACAGATTAGACATTCTTAGAATATGTCAAAAAAAGTTAGATTTTATTTCCATCATTTACACTTTCAAAATGACAGAAAACAAAAAAATGGCGTCTGCAAAAGTTTGGGCACCCTGCAGAATTTCTAGCACTCACTGCCCCCTTTACAAAGCTGAGACCTGCCAGTGTCATGGATTGTTCTCAATCATCGTCTGGGAAGACCAGGTGATGTCAATCTCAAAGGTTTTAAATGCCCAGACTCATCTGACCTTCCCCCAACAATCAGCACCATGGGTTCTTCTAAGCAGTTGTCTAGAAAACTGAAAGTGAAAATAGTTGTCGCTCACAAAGCTGGAGAAGCGATAAGAAGATAGCAAAGCGTTTTCAGATGTCAATATCCTCTGTTCGGAATGTAATTAAGAAATGGCAGTCATCAGGAACAGTGGAAGTTAAAGCAAGATCTGGAAGACCAAGAAAAATATCAGACAGAACAGCTCGCAGGATTGTGAGAAAAGCAATTCAAAACCCACGTTTGACGGCACGATCCCTCCAGAAAGATCTGGCAGACACTGGAGTTGTGGTACACTATTCCACTATAAGGAGATACTTGTACAAATATGGTCTTCATGGAAGAGTCATCAGAAGAAAACCTCTTCTACGTCCTCACCACAAAAATCAGTGTTTGAACTTTGCAAATGAACATATAGACAAGCCTGGTGCATTTTGGAAACAAGTTCTGTGGACTGATGAGGTTAAAATAGAACTTTTTGGCCGGAATGAACAAAGGTACGTTTGGAGAAGAAAGGGCACATAATTTAATGAAAAGAACCTCTGTCCAACTGTGAAGCATGGGGGTGGACCAATCAAGCTTTGGGGTTGTATTGCAGCCAGTGGCACAGGGAACATTTCATGAGTAGAAGGAAAAATGGATTCAATAACATTTCAGAAAATTTGGGATGGTAACTTGATGCCATCTGTGAAAAAGCTGAAGTTAAAGAGAGGATGGCTTCTACAAATGTATAATGATCCTAAACACACCTCAAAATCCACGGGGGATTACATCAAGAGGTGTAAACTGAAGGTTTTGCCATGGCCTTCACAATCTCCTGACCTCAACATAATTTGAAAATCTATGGATAGACCTTAAAAGAGCAGTGCGTGACAGACAGCCCAGAAATCTCAAAGAACTGGAAGACTTTTGTAAGGAAGAATGGGCAAAGATCCCTCAAACAAGAATTGAAAGACTCTTGGCTGGCTACAAAAGGCGTTTACAAGCTGTGATACTTGCCAAAGGGGGCAGTACAAGATATTAACTCTGCAGGGTGCCCAAACTTTTGCAGACGCCATTTTTTTGTTTTCTGTCATTTTGAAAGTGTAAATGATGGAAATAAAATCTAACTTTTTTTGACATATTATAAGAATGTCTAATCTGTAATTTGATGCCTTTTGGAGATTTTTCCATCTTTCCTTGGCTTCGTTATGCACATTAATACAATTTTTTACCTGCGGTGCCCAAACTTTCGATCCCCACTGTAATGTATGGTGTGTGTGCGCGTGTGCGCTTGTGTGCGTGCTGGGGGGGCGGCAAATGCACCTTCGCCTGAGTTGGCAAAAATCCTTGCACCGGCCGTGGATAACACAAATGCGCATGGGGTGATTAGGGTGATTAGGAGCTCAGTTTGTTTGTGGAGGGTACTTTTGCTTTCTAGAGTACTTCCAGCTCATATTTTATCACAAGAATAAATCTATACCAATAGTACAAATCTCTGCATTACCTTCCCCTTGTCCGTACTTTGCACTGTGCGCCCAGTTCATGGCCATCTCAAAGCCCAGTTGCCTGCAGACCACATTTGCCACTTCCACGTTGAAGTCATCATCGCACACAGTGCCCCATTGACCATTATACAGAACCTCCAGGCGACCTTCGTTGGGGACCCTCGATGTTCCAACCAAGCGAAGCTGGATCTGAGGAGCGCCCGCTTGGAGTTGTTGGAAGCAGAAGTCTATTAGACATGATAGTGATCCAATAAATAAACACGCGGCGCGCTGGAAGATCTTCATGACTTTGTCTCACAGGGATTAACAGGTGGCTTATTTCCGTAATTATTCCTAATGACAAAAAACAAAGAAAATAATTTAGGAAGTGTGCAGGAGAAGTGCATTACATAGCGCTACAAAGTGACTATGCAAGGTGTCATGGCCACCAACTAACTACAGTGGAACCTCAGATTACGAGTATAATTCGTCCCAGGAGAATGCTCGTAATCCAAAGTACTCGCATATCAAAGCGAGTTTCCCCATTGAAGTCACTGGAAACTAAAATAATTTGTTCCGCATTGACTTCAATGGCGTGCAATACCGAATGCGGCCAGAGGCGGCGAGCCTCAGAAACAGCCAGAAAGGCCCAAGGACAGTTAGGCTGACCCCGGCAAACCTTGGAAAGATGAGCCTTTCCAAGGTTTGCCAAGGTCAGCCGAATTGTCCTCGGGCCTTTCCGTGCATTTCCGAACGGCGACGATCGGTGGCCGTTCGGCTCCGGCACCCCCCACCTCACGCCAAAAGTGGTACTGCACCCCGCTTTGGCCTGAATTCTGCTTGTTTTGCAAGACAACAGTCGAAAACCATCAGGACGCCCACTAACACACAGCTCTTTTCTCTATCTGCAACGTAGAGAGCGTCCTGACTCTTCTGTAGTCCAAGGGAGGGGCACGACACTCCACACCAGGGAGAAAGCCTTGCATTACTGTGTGGAGTTACAGACAGAAGAACAGGAAGTGAGGATTTCTCAGAAGAAATAAGGACATTTAAAAGCAAAATGGAAGGATGAGGTAAGTGAAGGAGGACTGCACTAAGGTAAAGGAAGCCATTTAGGGAAAAAAAATTGTACCTTTACAACCCCCTTAATGGCGCATTACTGGCGAAATAGCTGCGGTTTCCCATTGCTTTCAATAGGAAGGAGCGGTAAACGCACCGCTCCTCTCTCCGCTCCAAAGATGCTGCTAGCAGGACTTTTGGAGCGGCGGTCCTGCTGGCGCACCACTCCCGTGTGAAAGCCCTCGGGGGCTTTCACACTGGAGAAACAGCAGCCGCTGTTTTTGGTGGGTTTGCAGGCACTATTTTTTAGCGCAATAGCGCCTGCAAACCGCCCCACTGTGAAAGGGGCCTTATTCTTTGTTATAAAACCACAGCGATGCTCACGCTTTTTGTATCGCCGCCATAATATCGCTTTTACTTTCTTTCTTTTTTCTTCGAGATTTTTCCGTCTCAAGAAATGTATTTCCTCTCGCCTGCTTTATTAAAAATACTCCTTCCCGAAGCACTTTTGCCATCAGAAATCCTTCACATGGGATGCGGCCCATCTGTGGGAATCATGGCGGCGATCACTCCGGGTCTATTACCTCCCCATAGAGGACCGGAATACAGAACACTTGATTTGTCCCAATCTCTATTGTCTTAGAGGTGGAAGGGTCACTAAATGAAGCGTGGAAAAGATTTGCTCTCTTTCCGTCTACAACCTCCGAGCAATACAACCCGTGATGGATGTACAATGGATATAAATGGCTCTGGGGATCTGCCCTGGGGGGGGGGGGGGGTGTTGTAATTAAGGGGTTAAAGGGTCACTATAGGCAAACTTTTTTTTTTTTTTTAAATAACAAACATGCTATACTTACCTCCACTGTGTAGCTCGTTTTGCACAGAGTGTCCCCGAATCCAGTCTTCTGGGGTCCCTCGGCAGCTGTCTCGGCTCCTCCTCGCAAAAGCTTTCCACCTTCATGCGAGCGAGCGAGCATGGTGGAAAGCTTTTGCGAGCGCGCTCCCGTGATACAGCGGCGGGCATAGCCGTTGATTGTATCACTCGGCCCCGCCCCCCGGCGCGTCGCGTCATCCGCTGTGATTGACAGCAGTGCCAGCCAATGGCTGCGCTGCTATCAATCCGTCCAGCCTAGCCAATCAACGGCCAGGCTGGGAACCGAAGACGATCACATGGACGCGCCCGGGACTTTCGAGGGGTCAGGTAAGTAAAACGGGGGTTTCTGGGTGGCCGGTACCGTCGGATGTTTTTTCACCTTAAGACAGGTGTCCCAATACTTTTGGTAATATATTGTATGTCTAAAAGAAACCAGATCTCTCCATAAAGAGGACCTGTCATGGCCCATGCTATCACAAGGGATGTTGCTCATCCCTTGTGATTACAATAAAGTTCAATAAAAAAAAAAAAAACTTTTGTTCCTTAAACATTACCCAGTCCATACCAGTATAGATCCCAACACATTACCCAGTCCATACCAGTATAGATCCTAACACATTACCCAGTCTATACCAGTATAGATCCCAACACATTACCCAGTCCATACCAGTATAGATCCCAACACATTACCCAGTCCATACCAGTATAGATCCCAACACATTACCCAGTCCATACCAGTATAGATCCCAACACATTACCCAGTCCATACCAGTATAGATCCCAACACATTACCCAGTCCATACCAGTCCATACCAGTATAGATCCCAACACATTAACCAGTCCATACCGGAAAGATCCCAACACATTACCCAGTCCATACCAGTATAGATCCCAACACATTACCCAGTCCATACCAGTAAAGGATCCCAAAACATTTCCCAGTCCATACCAGTATAGATCCCAACACATTACCCAGTCCATACCAGTATAGATCCCAACACATTACCCAGTCCATACCAGTATAGATCCCAACACATTACCCAGTCCATACCAGTATAGATCCCAACACATTACCCAGTCCATACAAGTATAGATCCCAAAACATTACCCAGTCCATACCAGTATAGATCCCAACACATTACCCAGTCCATACCAGTATAGATCCCAACACATTACCCAATCCATACAAGTAAAGATCCCAAAACATTACCCAGTCCATACCAGTATAGATCCCAACACATTACCCAGTCCATACCAGTATAGATCCCAACACATTACCCAGTCCATACCAGTATAGATCCCAACACATTACCCAGTCCATACCAGTATAGATCCCAACACATTACCCAGTCCATACCAGTATAGATCCCAACACATTACCCAGTCCATACCAGTATAGATCCCAACACATTACCCAGTCCATACCAGTATAGATCCCAAAACATTACCCAGTCCATACCAGTCCCTACCAGTATAGATCCCAACACATTACCCAGTCCATACCAGTTTAGATCCCAAAACATTACCCAGTCCATACCAGTATAAATCCCAACACATTACCCAGTCCATACCAGTTTATACCAGTATAGATCCCAACACATTACCCAGTCCATACCAGTAAAGATCCCAACACATTACCCAGTCCATACCAGTATAGATCCCAACACATTACCCAGTCCATACCAGTATAGATTCCAAAACATTACCCAGTCCATACCAGTATAGATTCCAAAACATTACCCAGTCCATACCAGTATAGATCCCAACACATTACCCAGTCCATACCAGTATAGATCCCAACACATTACCCAGTCCATACCAGTATAGATCCCAACACATTAACCATTCCATACCAGTATAGATCCCAACACATTACCCAGTCCATACCAGTATAGATCCCAACACATTACCAACTCAATATTGAACCCTACGGACTAAGACTGGGATGCCACTAGGATCATGTGCTTGTAGGGGCAGGCGTCCCAATACTTTTGACATCATATATATTTTTACCTATACACAGTGGGGCAGATCCACAAAGAGAGTACGCCGGCGTATCTACTGATACGCCGGCGTACTTTCAAATTACCTGCGTCGTATCTTTAATTTGAATCCTCAAACCAAGATACGACGGCATCTGGGTTAGATCCGACAGGCGTATGGCTTCGTACGCCTTCGGATCTTAGATGCAATACTTCGGCGTCCGCTGGGTGGAGCTTGTGTCGTTTTCCGCGTCGGGTATGCAAATTAGCTATTTCCGACGATCCACGAACGTACGCGCGGCCGTCGCATTCTCTTACGTAGTCTCTAGTCGGCTTTTTCCGACGTATAGTTAAAGCTTGTGTTTTGCGGCGTATAGTTAGACTTGCCGTCGTTCCAGCGTTTATTTTGAATTTTTTTTTTTTTTGCGTAAGTCGTCCGTGAATCGGGATGGACGTAATTCACGTCTATGTTAAAAAAAATTACGTCCTTGCGACGTCATTTAGCGCAATGCGCGGCGGTAAATTTAGGGACGGCGCATGCGCAGTTCATTCGGCGCGGGGACGCGCTTCATTTAAATGAAACACGCCCCCTAATCGCCGATTTGAATTCCGCCGCCAGAGATACACTACGCCGCCGAAACTTACGGCGCAAATTCTTCCAGGATTCGATTTAAAGCCAGGTAAGGTACGGCGGCGCAGCGTATCTCGGATACGATGCGCCGGGGCAGATCTTTGTGAATCTGCCCCATTATATATGTGTTTTCATAGTATTGTGTTGTCGCGGGTGGCACATACACAACGTTGATGACAGTAGTGTGTCGGCTTTACATTCGGGAGCTATGTTTGTCATCAGCAGCAAATAACAATGTTCATCTTATGACATAAAGTCGAAATCTTTGACACCCCCCCCCCCCCAAACTGTCATCACCAAGAAAGTGAAAAAAAAAAAATCTACGTTCTCCATTCGTTCATCTATGTGTGTGGTCACAGCAAGGCCAAGGAAATACAAAAAAAAAACAGAGCAAACTTCTGAAGATTTGTCTTAGAAAATAAATCTATAAAGACAACCAACAATATCAACAACCTAAAATCTCTCTATATATATATATTGGAAACGTCTAAAATACGATGCGACAGATTCACACATAAGAGGATCTAAGAGAAGAGCAGGGAGGCAGCAAATTAGAAGTCTAAAGACCAGGAGCTCCAGAAAGCTTTTGTGAAGGAAAAGGTCAAAGACGGGGCAGCAGATTGACGAGAAGATGGATGAATGGATGGCTTCTTCTTTCAGATTTAAGTCAACAATCCATTGTTATGAGAAGATCGGCATCCTGAGAGGCCGTAGGAAACAGTAAAGGAGAGTCTACATTTCCAGATTGTCCCAACAAAGTTTTAGTCCTGAGGGCACCACCACACAAGATTTTATTGCCGCGTCTGACCTTGGGCAAAGTGACCTCAACCTCACAATGGGCAATAAGAAGAAGAACAGTTACACGGAAAAGAGTGTTTTGGATCTTGCTTCAAAAACTGTTAATAGTATATGTATTGCCAAAACTTTTTTTTTTTTTTGGTTTTGGATAAAATTTTCCCGCTCTACAAGACTCTGGTCCTGCCGCACCTGGAGTATGCCGTTCAGTTCTGGGCACCAGTCCTCAGGAAGGATGTACTGGAAATGGAGAGAGTACAAAGAAGGGCAACAAAGCTAATAAAGGGTCTGGAGCAGTGGCGGAACTACCGCCATAGCGACCCACGCGGGCGCTATGGGGCCCGCAGCCGAGTGGGGCCCGGTGAGTAGGGTTGTCCCGATACCGATACTAGTATCGGTATCGGGACCGATACCGAGTATTTGCGCGAGTACTTGTACTCGCGCAAATGCTCCCGATGCCTAATCTGGATAGTGGGGGCGGAGAGCGGGCGGAGAGGGGGCGGAGAGCAGGCGGGAACCGATCAGAGAGGAGACTGAGGGGGCAGCGAGGAAGGCAGAGTGGAGGTGGCGTCATCATGGCCCCTCCCCCATGTCGGGCATTTTTTTCCAGGGTTGGACAGGTGATCTGTCTATCAAAGTGCCCGGACAAGGGGGAGGGGCCATGACGACACGCGGCGGGGAACAGCAGCTATTCAAATGAAAGCTGTTATGTTCCCTGGCCTGAGCGCCGATCAGCTAGACGGCGGGGGAGACGTGGCTGCATATGGGGGGAGACGTGGCTGCATATGGGAGGGGGGAGACGTGGCTGCATATGGGGGGGAGACATGGCTGCATATGGGGGGGGAGTCATGGCTGCATATGGGGGGGGGAGTCATGGCTGCATATGGGGGGGAGACATGGCTGCATATGGGGGGGGGAGTCATGGCTGCATATGGGGGGGAGACATGGCTGCATATGGGGGGGGAGTCATGGCTGCATATGGGGGGGAGACATGGCTGCATATGGGGGGGGGAGTCATGGCTGCATATGGGGGGGGGTCATGGCTACATATGGGGGGGAGACATGGCTGCATATGGGGGGGGGAGACATGGCTGCATATGGGGGGGGACATGGCTGCATATGGGGGGAGATATGGCTGCATGTGGGGGGGGAGACATGGCTGCATATGGGGGGGAGACATGGCTGCATATGGGGGGGGAGACATGGCTGCATATGGGGGGGGAGACATGGCTGCATATGGGGGGGGAGACATGGCTGCATATGGGGGGGGGGACATGGCTGCATATGGGGGGGACATGGCTGCATATGGGGGGGGAGACGTGGCTGCATATGGGGGGAGACGTGGCTGCATATGGGGGGAAAACGTGGCTGCATATGGGGGGGGGACGTGGCTGCATATGGGGGGGGAGACGTGGCTGCATATGGGGGGGGTCATGGCTGCATATGGGGGGGAGACATGGCTGCATATGGGGGGGAGTCATGGCTGCATATGGGGGGGGGTCATGGCTGCATATGGGGGGGAGACATGGCTGCATATGGGGGGGGAGACATGGCTGCATATGGGGGGGGGGAGACATGGCTGCATATGGGGGGGGAGACATGACTGCATATGGGGGGGGGAGATATGGCTGCATGTGGGGGGGGGAGACATGGTTGCATATGGGGGGGGAGACATGGCTGCATATGGGGGGGGGAGACATGGCTGCATATGGGGGGGGAGACATGGCTGCATATGGGGGGGGGGACATGGCTGCATATGGGGGGGGACATGGCTGCATATGGGGGGGGGGAGACATGGCTGCATATGGGGGGGACATGGCTGCATATGGGGGGGGGACATGGCTGCATATGGGGGGAGACGTGGCTGCATATGGGGGGAAAACGTGGCTGCATATGGGGGGGAGACGTGGCTGCATATGGGGGGGGACACAAGGCTGCATTTGGGGACACATGGCTGCATTTTAAAAAAAGTATCGGTATTCCGTATCGGCGAGTACATGAAAAAAAGTATCGGTACTTGTACTCAGTCCTAAAAAAGTGGTATCGGGACAACCCTACCGGTGAGGATGAAGAAAAAGCCCAGAGTGTTTGCCGCATCCGAGTACATTGTTAGCCCCGAGCGTCTGGGAGTCAGGACCATCTCATGCCGAAGGTTGCCGAGTGCGGCCGAGTGCCGTCAGCGCCAAGTGTTACCGAGTACGGCCGAGTGCCGTACTCGCCGCTGACGGCACTCGGCCACTTTCGGCATCAGATGGTCCTGACTCCCAGACGCTCGGGGCTAACAATGTACTCGGATGCTGCCCCGCCTTCTGGAGTCTGTAGCGCCAATGGTGGGACGTGTGACGTCCATCATAGGCGCTGCAGGCTCCACGGCGGGAATTACAATTCGGCCGCCGCACGGCTCTCCTCGGCTCCTCTGACTGCCAGTGCCTGCCCTGCTGTGACTGCACACCAACTTAAGGCTGAGGCTGCTAAGGTAGGTGACTCAGTATGCTGTGGAGAGCCCTTACTGATCTTCAGTTGACCTAAATGAACATAAAAGCTGCAATACTGTTCACAATAAGAAATTGTTGTTCACAGAATTACAGGTTTGTGATTAGATTGCTAACATTGCCAGTTTGATGTATCCGTAAGGTGTCCTGTGGGGGGGGAAAAACCCTGTATTCAAGTGAGAATTTTTATTTTTGTCCTTGTAGAAAAAAATGGCAAAAAAAATAAAAAATCAGCAGTAATAGCAATAGTGGCAATGGTAAACGTCATACATTTATCTCTCTACAAACGTATTGAAGATTTCAAATACTGTGTCATTCCCACTATGTGAATCATATGTACGGTATTTGTCAGGATTTACTGAAGTATGCTAGCCTTGTCATTTTAACCACTTCAGCCCCAGAAGAATCCCCCCCCCCCCCTTCCTGACCAGAGCACGTTTTGCGATTCGGCACTGCGTCGCTTTAACTGACAATCGTGCGGTCGTGGGACGTTGCACCCAAACTATTTTTTTCTTTTTTTCTTTATTATATGGTTATTTAAATTTTTGTTTTGCTGTTCAAAATGAATATAAGCTGTTGCTTGGGTACTGTGCCACATGAGTGTAGTAATGTGTTGTTCAATGGCATTAGTTCATTTTTTTTTGGAGGGGGGGGGGGGGGCATACAACATTTTGCTATGGGGCCCTGTGATTTCTAGTTACGCCCCTGGTTTGGAGGATATTAGTTATGAGGAAAGGTTGTGAACTTATTCTCTCTGGAGAAGAGACGCTTGAGAGGGGATATGATTTCAATTTACAAATACCGTACTGGTGACCCCACAATAGGGAGAAAACTTTTTTGCGGAAGGGAGTTTAACCACTTAAAGGGGTGGTTCCACCTAAAACTCATTTCTAGCAATATATTCGTAAGACCCGTTAAGCCAGCCTACCCGCAGTGTCTTTTTTTTTTTCCCCGTACATACCGAGATCTCGGGGGTCTCGTCCCTAGGCGGTGGGCGTTCCTATTTGATTGACGTTCCTCGGACGGGCGCATACGTGACGTCACGACTTTCCGAAAGAAGCCGAACGTCGCCGCGCAGGTGCCGTATAGAGCCGACTCTATACGGCGCCTGCGCGGCGACGTTCGGCTTCTTTCGGAAAGTCGTGACGTCACGTATGCGCCCGTCCGAGGAACGTCAATCAAATAGGAACGCCCACCGCCTAGGGACGAGACCCCCGAGATCTCGGTATGTACGGGGAAAAAAAAAAAGAAGCCAGCCTACCCGCAGTGTAACGGGTCTTACGAATATATTGCTAGAAATGAGTTTTAGGTGGAACCACCCCTTTAAGACCCGGGCCAAAATGCAGCTAAATGCCCAGGCCAGTTTTTGCGATTCGGCACTGCATCGATTTAACTTGCGATTTCAATTGCGCGGTCGTGCGACGTGGCTCCCAAACAAAACTGGCGTCCTTTTTTCCCCACAAATAGAGCTTTCTTTTGGTGGTATTTGATCACCTCTGCGGTTTTTATTTTTTGCGCTATAAACAAAAATAGAGCGCCAATTTTTAAAAAAATGCAATATTTTTTACTTTTTGCCTTAATAAATATCCCCCAAAAATATATATAAAAAAAAAATTTCCTCAGTTTAGGCCGATACGTATTCTTCTACATATTTTTGGTATTAAAAAAAAAAAATCGCAATAAGCGTTTATCGATTGGTTTGCGCAAAATGTATAGTGTTTACAAAATAGGGGATAGTTTTATTGCATTTTTATAAATAATTTTTTTTTTACTACTAATGGCGGTGATCAGCGATTTTTTTTCATGACTGCGACATTATGGCGGACACTTCGGACACTTTTGACACATTTTTGGGACAATTGTCATTTTCACAGCAAAAAATGCTATAAAAATGCATTGTTTACTGTGAAAATGACAACTGCCGTTTGGGAGTTAACCACTAGGGGGTGCTGAAGGGGTTAAGTGTGACCTCATATGTGTTTCTAACTGCACGGGGGCGGGGCTGGATGTGTGACATCATTGATTGTGTTTACCTATAAAAGGGAACACACGATCAATGACAGCGCCACAGTGTTTACACACACCTCTCCCCGTTCTTCAGCTCCGGGGACCGATCGCGGGACTCCAGCGGCGATCGGGTCCCGCGGTCACGGAGCTTCGGACCGGGTCGCAGGCGCGTGCCTGCGACCCACGACTGGGCACTTAAAGAGGATGTACCTGTACGTGCTTGTGCCCAGCCGTGCCGTTCTGCCAACGTATATGTGTAGGAGTGGTTAAGTCCTTAAGTGGTTAACAAGACACGTGGACACTCATTAAATTAGAGGAAAAGAGGTTTAACCTTAAACTACGTAGAGGGTTCTTTACAGTAAGAGCGGCCAGGATGTGGAATTCCCTTCCACAGGCGGTGGTCTCAGCGGGGAGCATCGACAGTTTCAAGAAACTATTAGATGAGCACCTGAACCACCACAACATACAGGGATATACAATGTAATACTGACATACAATCACACACATAGGTTGGACCTGATAGACTTGTTTCAACCTCACCTCCTATGTAATATGGAACCACTAAAACCCCGACCACATTTTTAAATCTTCCCGAATGAGTGGAAACCTCTTATTAGATGGTGGCCACCAGGACAGATATCTCCACTGGAGGATTTACCATCATCTTCTGTCCTGGTGAAAATTTAAGTTGCAGAGTGACAATGGCAGTGACAATGGTCAATCCTGATTAAGTGCAGGTTTGGGTGAAACTCAACCCCCATGAGAATGCAACCAAACATATCGCCCCCCTATACGGTGGTGAATTTTGGTTTGGTGCTGCCCTAGGCAAGAATAAAATGGGGAACCCCTCCCATCTAAATTTGTCCCACCCCTTCCTGTTTAAGATTCACCCCCTTCATCTGTAAACTCCGCCCCACTCTTCACCGATTCACAACCAGTGGCGGTGCGTCCATAGAGGGTGCAGGAGCGCCTCCCCCTCTCTCCTGCAACCGTCAATCAACAATAGATAGATTCATGCATTGCAGGTGTCGGGCCCCTTGTTGGGCGCCGCGCAATTGAGTTACAGCAGCGGGGGTGTTTAGGAAACGCCTGATTAAAGCCATGGGCTCTAATAGGCTTCCAAATTGTTAAATAGTGGGCGCAACTGCTGTGCGTTTGCTGTTTACACAGCGTTGTGTTAAGGCATCGAATAAATTGCTTCCCTAACACTGACCTGCCTCTCAACCAATCAGGTGCACTGGGTCTGGTTACCTGTCACCTGACTGGCTGAAGCGACAGGCGCTGTGATTGGACACCTATTAGGCGTCCAATCATAGCAGAAGAGTACGGGAGAAGACATCGAGGACTCGGAGGGAGCGTGGAGGAATGCGCTGACCCGAGACAGGAGAGTGCCAGGTGGGGGGGGGGGGGCACACTGGCGGCAATTGATGGGGCACACTGGCGGCAATTGATGGGGCACAGTGGCTGCATTTTATTTTATTTTTGAAGCAAGAGAGAAGGAAAGTGGAGAAAGAGACAAGGGGAGAGAGGGGGAAAGAGAGGGGGGAGAGAGAGAAGGAAAGGGGAGAAAGAGAGAGGGGTGAGAGAGAGGGACGGAGGGAGGGAGAGAGTGAGAGGGGGAGAGAGAGCAAGAGGGGGAGGGAGAGAGAGAAAGGGGGTGAGAGGGAGGACAGGGGGAGGGACAGAAAGAGGGGGAGGGAAAGAGAGTGAGGGGGGGAGAGAGGGGGAGGGGGGGAGAGGGGAGGGAGAGAGAGGGGGCAAAGAGAGGGTGAGATAGAGGGTAAGAGAGAGGGAGAGAGAGGGGGAGGGAGAGAGAGGGGGTGAGAGGAAGAGAAGGGGGGGGAGAGAGGAGGAGAGGGGGAGGGAGAGAGAGGGGGGAAAGAGAGGGGGAGATAGAGGGTAAGAGAGAGGGAGAGAGAGTGGGAGGGAGAGAGAGGGGGTGAGAGGAAGAGAAGGGGGGGAGAGAGGAGGAGAGGGGGAGGGAGAGAGAGGGGGGAAAGAGAGGGTGAGATAGAGGGTAAGAGAGAGGGAGAGAGAGTGGGAGGGAGAGAGAGGGGGAGGGAGAGAGAGAGGGGGAGGGACAGAGAGGGGGTGAGAGGAAGAGAAGGGGGGGGAGAGAGGAGGAGAGGGGGAGGGAGAGAGGGGAGGGAGAAAGAGAGGGGGAAGACAAGGGGGAGGGAAAGAGAGTGAGAGGGGGAGAGAGAGGGAGAGAGAGAGAGGGGGAGGGGGAGAGAGAAAAGGGGAGGGGGAGAGAGGGAGTGAGAGAGAGAGGGAGAGAGAAGGGGAGGGGGAGAAAGGGGGAGGGAGAGAGAGAGGGGGTGAGAGGAGGTGAGAGAGGGGTGGGAGGGGGAGAGAGGGGGGGAGAAAGAGAGGGGGAAGACAAGGGGGAGGGAAAGAGAGTGAGAGGGGGAGAGAGAGAGGGGAGGGGGAGAGAGAGAAGGGGAGGGAGAGAGAGAGGGGGGGGGAGAGGGGGGGGGGGGGGGGGAGAGGGGTGGGAGATAGAGTGAGAGAGGGGGGGTTTAGAGAGAAAGGGGGTGCTCTCCAGAGCTGCAGATAAATACCGGTATAATGGATTACTACTGTGTAGTGTGTGACAAGGCACAGTGGGTCCCCCTTCCCTTGTGCCCATGAGCCTCGCGCACTCCTGTACACTGGATGGAGCTAGTGCAAGGGATAATTAGGGTGTGCCCGGGCACGCCCGACACACCCCCTGCACACAGGGCCGTCTTAATAGCATCATGGGCCCCTGGGCAAAGTAATGCTCTGGGGCCCCTACAATGATGACAGTGCAGGGAAACAGACATCAAGTAGGTAGGAGGCAGACGGCCTCCCCTGTGTATGTATCACTGTCCGCCATCAGGGGGCCCCCAATTTTGGGGCAGTGTGGGCTCCAGGACTTGCTGCTTTGGGGGGAAAAAAGGGGCCCCCGTGCAGCTGGGGCCGCTGGGCAGTGCCCAGGTGTGCTCTCTCATTAAGACAGCCCTGCCTGCACACGCCTATGATATGGACACAAAACTGTACAAACAATTGGATACACGTCACAAATACTCACCTGCTCAGTGTTTTTCAGTTATTCTCGTATTAAAACAGCTTGAAGTGTTTCTTGGTGTGAAAAACAGTTCCATTCACCGGAATGAGTAAGAATGACGGCGGAGAATCCCAGACTCGGTTTTATGAGGAAAAGGCAGAAATAGAAGTCTTCAGTACATTGCATAGACACGGGCCCTGTAATCAAGATAATAAGACGTTTACTGGCATAGAATAGACATCTACATGAGGAAAAACTCAGAAAGTATCAGCGGATATCAAGGCTAAAAAACTGTACTTATGGTTTATATACCAGCAACATATCCAGAAACTCCCTACAGAATATAAATCACTTCCTAACAGTGGCGGGCGGTGCTCAGTATTTTGGGGAGACAGACGGGAAGGTGGCAACCCCCCCCCCCCCGCCGCCGCGGGAGATGGACGGACAAAGGCCTCTTTACCTTCGGATGCAGATTAGCCAGGGAGTCTTAGGACTCCAAACGGCCAATGGGGTCTCAGGACCTACTTCCAGTTTGGCTATGGAGCAATGATCCGTTGTAGAACTGCCGCTCCTCGCCGCAGAGCTGTACTGGAAGTAGGTCCTGAGACCCCATTGAATTTCTAAGACTCCCTGGGGCAATCAGATCTCAGGACCCGCTTCCTGATTGGCCGGGAGGAGAATCAGGAAGAGAATATGGAGGGTGGGTGCTTTGGGGCTCTGGACCCCCTCCCCAAAGCACCTTGTCCATTGTTGATGGGAACATGGGCCTCCTACCGACAACCCTGGACTGTGGTTGTCGGGGTCTGAGGGTGGTGGGGGGCTTATCAGAATCTGGAAGTCCCCCAGATCCTGACCCCCCCATGTTAACTACTTAAGCCCCGGACCATTAAGCAGGTAAAGTACCAGGCCCCTTTTTGCGATTCGGCACTGCATCGCTTTAACTGACAATTGCGCGGTCGTGCGACGTGGCTCCCAAACAAAATTGGCGTCCTTTTTTCCCACAAATAGAGCTTTGTTTCGGTGGTATTTGATCACCTCTGCGGTTTTTATTATTTGCGCTATAAACAAAAATAGAGCGACAATTTTTAAAAAAATCTATATTTATTACTTTTTGCTATAATAAATATCCACAAAAAATATATAAAAAACATTTTTTTTCCTCATTTTAGGCCGATACGTATTCTTCCTCCTATTTTTGGTAAAAAAAAAAAAATCGCAATAATCATTTATTGATTGGTTTGCGCAAAAGTTATAGCTTCTACAAAATAGGGGATAGTTTTATGGCATTTTTATTAATATATATATATATTTTTTTACTATTAATGGCGGCGATCAGCGATTTATTTTTCGTGACTGCGACATTATCGGACACTTTTGACACATTTTTGGGACCATTGTCATTTTCACAGCGAAAAGTGCTATAAAAAATGCCACTGATTACTGTGAAAATGATACTGGCAGTGAAGGGGGTTAACCTGTAGGGGGCGCTAAAGGGGTTAAGTGTGCCCTAATGAGTGATTCTTACTGGGGGGGGGGGGGGGCGTGGCTGGGCATGTGACGTCACTGATCATCGTTCCCTATGATAGGTAACAGACGATCAGTGACAAGCCACAGAGAAGAACAGGGGAAAGGTTTGTTTACACTCACCTCTCCCCGTTCTTCAGCTCCTGCGACCCGAACGCGGGACACCGGCGCCGATCGGGTCCGCGGGTCACGGAGCTTCGGACCGGGTCGCCATTCACGGCTGGGTTCTTAAAGGGGACGTACATGTACGCCCTTGTGCCCAGCCGTGCCATTCTGTCAACGTATATCGGCGTGCGGCGGTCCTTAACCACTTCCCGCCCGGTCAATGGTCAATTGACGTCCGGGAAGTGGTTGCAAAATCCTGACTGGACGTCTATTGACGTCCTGCAGGATTTCATGCTGGCGCGCGCCCGTGGGGGCGCGCAGCGTGGTGATCAGTGATGCAGTGTGTCAGTTTGACACCCTGCATCTCCGATCTCGGTAAAGAGCCTTCGGCGGAGGCTCTTTACCACGTGATCAGCCGTGTCCAATCACGGCTGTTCACGATGTAAACAGGAAGAGCCGTTGATCGGCTCTTCCTCACTCGCGTCTGAGAGAGTAGAGGAGAGATGATTGGCGGCTCTCCTGACAGGAGGGGTTCGCGCTGATTGTTTATCAGCGCAGCCCCCCCTCTGGTCGCCACACTGGACCACCAGGGAGTGCCCCCCGGTGCTCAATAGAGCACAGATTGATAAAAAGAAAAATTGAATACAATCAATGCCAATCAGTGCCCACAAATGGGCACTGACTGGCAACATGGGCACTGACTAATGATGCCCAGCAATGCCATTAGTGCCACCCCATAGTGTCACCCAGTGTCCATCAGTGCCACCCAGTGTCCATCAGTGTCACCTCTTAGTGCCCATCTATGCCCAGTGCCCACCTATCAGTGCCCATCTGTGCCACCCATAAGTGCCCATCAGTGCTGCCCATGAGTGTCCATCAGCGCCACCAAAGAGTGCCCAGTGCGCCTATGAGTGCCCATCAGTGCCGCCTATGAGTGCCCATCAGTGCCGCCTATCAGTGCCCATCAGTGCCACCTATCGATGCCCATCAGTGCCGCCTATCGGTGCCCACAGTGCCGCTTCTCGATGCCCATCAGTGCCACCTCATCGGTGTCCATCAGTGCCGCCATATCAGTGCCCATAATTGATGAAGAAAACGTACTTATTTACAAAAAAAATGAACAGAAAAAAAATAAAAACATTTTTTCCCCCAAAAATTTCGGTCTTTTTTTAGTTGTTGCGCAAAAAATAAAAATCGCAGAGGTGATCAAATACCACCAAAAGAAAGCTCTATTTGTGAGAAAAAAATGATAAAAATGTCATTTGGGTACAGTGTAGCACGACCGCGCAATTGTCATTCAAAGTGCGACAGCGCTGAAAGCTGAAAATTGGCTTGGGCAGGAAGGTGCGTAAGTGCCTGGTATGGAAGTGGTTGATGGGTATCAGGTACATCGTACTCATACCCATTCACCAAAAAAAAGTGCCAAACGGTAAGATGATTTTTGACAAATCCTTTTAGTAAAAGTGATCTGGTGTCACCGGGGGAACGTGCCGCTTGGAAGTTGGGAGGAGGCAACCAGCTTTCCCTGGGCAATTAGTGCCACCAAGCCATTGAAAAGGCGTACCTAATAAAGTGGCCGGTGAGCGTACGTAGAACTGGCTACTTCTGGACCGGCGGTGACCCATGACGGCCAATCAGCCGTCTTCCTTGACCTCATACCAAATGTCACTTCTACAAGGGAAGCCCTTGTTAATATAAAGCGGCATTCATATAAACGCTCCCAAAGCCGTCAAATGACCGATTTAATAAACCACCTTTTTTCTTATTTTTTCCTACGACCTTCGGGGAAAAAAAACGGACGCCGCGCCAACATTCACCGGCGGAAAACATCCCCAGAAAAAGCTGCAATTAGGAAAAAACTCCTCCGCTATTTATTCTACGTCTCAACAAGCTTTAGGAATTCTAAATGGAATGTTTACTCATTATACAGGATGAGCTTTCTAGGAAAAGAATGAGTGAGATGGGAGGGGGCGCGTCATTGTGGGGGGGGGGGAGGGGCGATCACAACTCCGAGCGAAGCTGCCTCATACCTGCCAACTACCCCAGTTTAAATTCCCTTGTCCCTTGATGTTTTTGTCCCGTGCTGTGTCCTGATATCTCAGTGTGAAGTTCTGTTACTACTGCTGCCCAGCTCTGCCCTATTGTTGTGTACAGGTGACTCACCTGCAGACCCTGTGTTTACATGTAAATACCGGCATTCATATGTAAATAGCGGCGGGATTCATATGTAAATAGGGGTGGTATTCATGTATATCACGCCTACCTGAGGTCATAGTCACCATCACCTATTCAGAATGCTGCCCACTGGGGGAGATAAAGGGGCATGCCTGAAAGTCCTGCCTACAACTGTGGTCATTAAGCCCAGGGCCGCTGATAAGCCAGTACAACTGGCCCTGTTGTAGCAGGCCCCGGGCCAGCAGGGGCCCGGATGGCAACCCCCTCTGTCCCTCTGTCCCTGATTGGGAGCAATGTCCCTCTGTCCCTCTGTTCCTCATTCCTCCTCATGTGTCCCTCATTGTGATCTGATCTCTATGGTTGTAAATAAAATGCACTTTTTATCTTTCAAAAAATGTTTCCCAGTGCTAATATTTCTCCTTCACTGATGTGCACTAATGAGGTGGCACTGGTGGGCACTGACGAGGCTGCACTGATAGGCGACAATGAAGGGCACTGAGAGGTGGAACTGATGGACACTAATAGGCGGCAATGAGAGGTGGCACTGATAGGCAGCACTGATAGGTGACACTGATAAGGCGCTGACTGGCAGCACTGGGGGCACTGAGAGGTGGCACTGATTGGCAGCACTAGTGGGCACTGATGGGTGGCACTGATTGGCAGCACTGGTGGGCACTGAGAGGTGGCACTGATTGGCAGCACTAGTGGGCACTGATGGGTGGCACAGAACAGCAGCACTGATAGGTGACGCTGATGATGACACACTGGTGGGCACTGATTGGCAGCGCTGGTGGGCACTGATAGGTGGGACTGGTGGGCACTGATAGGTGGCACTGGTGGGCACTGATAGGTACTGATAGGCAGCACTGATAGGTGACACTGATGATAAGGCACTGCTGGTTACTGATTGGCAGTTCTGGTGGGCACTGATAGGTGGCACTGGTGGGTACTGATTGGCGGCACTGGTGGGCACTGATAGGTGGCACTGGTGGGCACTGATAGGTGGAACTGGTGGGCACTGATAGGCGGAACTGGTGGGAACTGGTAGGTGGCATTTGCGGGGGCACTGATAGGTGGCACAGGTGGGCACTGATAGGTGGAACTGATAGGTGACACTGATGATGAGGCACTGATTAGCATCACTGGTGGGCACTGATAGGTGGCACTGGTGGGCACTTATAGGTACTGATAGGCAGCACTGATAGGTGGCGCTGGCTAGCACTGATTAGCATCACTGGTGGGCACAAATTGGGACAGATGCCCCTGTAACAGAAGCCAGTTACTGTCTGTTTTCTATTCTCCTCACGCTGATCGCGAGGAGGAAAAAAAACCAATAACTCGCTTCTGTTTACTTCCGTGATCCGCTGTCATTGGCTGACAGCTGATGACGTTGTAAAGGGCCGCTGTGATTGGCCCTTTACCCTGCTCTGTGATCAGCCAAGTCCATAGGACATGCCAATCACAGAGCGCGCCGCCCGTACACCACAGTGCACACACAAGCACAGGCTAGGCACACATTTAACCCTTTGATCACCCCTGGTGTTTAACCCCTTCCCAGCCAGTGTCATTAGTACAGTGACAGTGCATATTTTTAGCACTGATCAATGTAGTGTCAAAAGTGTCAATTAGCATCAGATTTTCTGCCACAATATCGCAGTCCCGCTATAAGTCGCCGATCGCCGCCATTAATGGTAAAAAGAAACACGGCCTGGTCATGAAGGTGTTAAATCTTCCAGAGAGCAGATTGTTAAAAGAAGTTGAAAAAAACAGACCTATTGGGCAGATCACCAGGTGAAAATAAAGGAAAAAGGACCCTTAAAAAATAAAAACGAATGCAGCCACCACACCTAATGATTGGTCAGCTGCAATATATTGATTTTTTTTTTGCTTTTGGGGTGTAATACCGCTTTAAATTTTACTGCGATTTGTATCCATTTTATTTCCTAAAACTGCCACATAATTCCAGCGCCGCGTTCCTGTAACTATGGCGACGCCCACCATGGAGAGACGCTGTGTACAGAACGCCCACAAGGAATGCAGATGGCGGCTGATGTGATTGGCCCAACCCCTTTTCCCAACAGTCTTCACACATCATTGGGGTGGATGGTGTCAGGATATCGGGGGGGGTGGGGGTGGGGGGCTGTTTAAGAAGTGATCCGAATCAAAGTGTCAGCTCCGCAGCCCACAATGGGGTAGATTCAGGTACCTCTTGCGGCGGCGTATCTCCAGATACGCCTGCCGCAATTTGAATTCCGCGCTCGCGTAGCGTTACGCCGATTCACAAAGGCAGTTACGCTGAAAAAAATTTCCTCCACCGACGTAACTTGATTGCGGCGGCGTAGAATTGTGTGCAATATAACTTTGGCCGCTAGGGGCGCTTCCGTTGTTGTCGGCGTAGAGTATGATAATTTCTTAGATACGCCGATTCACAAACGTACGTGCGCCCGGCGTTCGTTTTTACGTTGTTTGCGTTAAGGCTTTTTCGGCGTAACGTTGCTCCTGCTATTAGGAGGCGCAGCCAATGTTAAGTATGGACGTCGTTCCCGCGTCGCGATTTGAAAATTTTACGTTGTTTGCTTAAGTCGTCCGTGAATGGAGCTGGACGCCATTTACGTTCACGTCGAAACCAATGATGTCCTTGCGACGTCATTTACCACAATGCACGTCGGGAAATTTTAGGGACAGCGCATGCGCAGTACGTTCGGCGCGGGAACGCACCTAATTCAAATGATCCACGCCCCCTACCGGATCATTTGAATTACGCGCGCTTACGCCGGCCCCTTTTACGCTACGCCGCCGCAACTTACGGAGCAAGTGCTTTGTGAATACAGCGCTTGCTCCTGTAATTTACGGCGGCGTAGCGTAAAGACGCTACGCCGCGCCGTCGTATCAGTGCGCGCCCCTACCTGAATCTACCCCACTGTATCCATCTGATATCAAAAGATTTAAAAGACATTTAAATTCCAATAAGGGTATTTTTTCTTTTTATGTAATGGTGGTGATCAGCGACTTATACCCGGACTGCGATGTTGGGGCGGACAATCTGACAATACCTGACACTTGGTGGGGACCAGTGACACTAATACAATGATCAGTGCTAAAAATATGCACTGTCACTGTACTAATGACACTGGCTGGGAAGGGACGGTGGAGCTCTCGTTCTGGGTGGATATCATATGACGGCGCACCCAAATGCCCGCTCCCACATGCCCGCAGGTGTTCATCAGATCATCAGTGCCCTGATTACAATAAGGTGTCACCAGAGCCAGCAATCAGTGCCCACCAGAGCCAGCAATCAGTGCCCACCAGTGCCAGCAATCAGTGCCCACCAGAGCCAGCAATCAATGCCCACCAGTGCCAGCAATCAGTGCCCACCAGAGCCAGCAATCAGTGCCCACCAGAGCCAGCAATCAGTGCCCACCAGAGCCAGCAATCAGTGCCCACCAGTGCCAGCAATCAGTGCCCTGATTACAATAAGGTGTCACCAGAGCCAGCAATCAGTGCCCACCAGTACTAGCAATCAGTGTCCACCAGAGCCAGAAATCAGTGCCCACCAGAGCCAGAAATCAGTACCCACCAGTGCCAGCAATCAGTGCCCACCAGAGCCAGCAATCAGTGCCCACCAGCGCCAGAAATCAGTGCCCACCAGAGCCAGCAATCAGTGCCCACCAGAGCCCACCAGAGCCAGCAATCAGTGCCCACCAGAGCCAGCCTCAGCACATATGAAGTGAATTTCTTCAAAGGGGACACAGACAGCATTAAAAATATGGCGGAGGTTCTAACCCCTCCCCTACACTATCCTGGAATAAAAATAAGTTGACTTTCTATATATAAAAACTTTCCTATACATATATTACCAGAACATATTTACACAGGGTGGGGGGTACTAAAACGGGAGAGTGCAGAATCTGGTGCAGCTGCACCTGGGAACCAATCAGCTTCCAACTTCAGCTTGTTCCAATTGAGCTCCATTCACACTAATGCATTTTTTGATGCATTTTGCAGAAATGCAGGGAAATTTTTTAACATGGTTTCCTATGGAACTGAGCATTTTTGTGCCTCTGCGGTTTTTTTTTTTTTGAAAGGGTCGGGGACTTCTTTTCCCGCCAAATGCTCGAATAACGCCCGAAAAACGCTTCAATAACGCTAGAAAAACACTGGAATAACGCCCAAAAAATGCTTCAATATCACTCAAACAACACTGGAATAACGCCCAAAAAATGCTTCAATAACGCTCGAAAAACCATTCAATAACGCTCGAAAAACACTGGAATAACGCCCAAAAAATGCTTCAATAACGCTCGAAAAACGCTTCAATAACGCTCGAAAAACGCTTCAATAACGCTCAAAAAACACTGGAATAACGCCCAGAAAATGCTTCAATAACGTTCCAAAAACACTGGAATAACGCCCAAAAAATGCTTCAATAACGCTCGAAAAACACTGGAATAACGCCCAAAAAATGCTTCAATAACGCTCGAAAAACGCTTCAATAACGCTCAAAAAACACTGGAATAACGCTCGAAAAACACTGGAATAACGCCCAAAAAATGCTTCAATAACGCTCGAAAAACGCTTCAATAACGCTCAAAAAACACTGGAATAACGCCCAGAAAATGCTTCAATAACGTTCCAAAAACACTGGAATAACGCCCAAAAAATGCTTCAATAACGCCCGAAAAACGCTTCAATAATGCTCAAAAAACACTGGAATAACGCTCGAAAAACACTGGAATAACGCCCAAAAAACGCCCCAGTGTGAAAGGGGCTTTAGGCTCGATTTATATCTACAGTATGCATGTTGCTTTTGAGTGTTTTTGCAGTGCTTTTTGCGGTGCTTGCTGCGTTTCTTGACACATGTTTTTGCCGCGATTTTACCGCGATTTGCGTTTTATGAAGTCCTCATTGATAAGATGCGGTCTTGTGTAGGATGAGCCCAGCAGTCACTTTGTATCTTTTTTTTTTGTACACCAAATAAACTTTAATGTTTTTACGATACATTGTACCAAATGAGTTCCCCCATAAAGTCCCCCTGGACTCTTTCCTTTTTGTTTTTCTATTCAAAACTTTGTATCTTCTTCTTCTTCTCAGTATTAAATAGAATCCAAAAATCTTTGGGGTAGATTCAGGTACAGCTGCGCGCTCCTTATGGAGTCACAGTGTACCCTTTTTACACTGTGCCTACGCAAATTATTTGCGCTACGCTTCATTCATGAAGCAGTAGCCACGTAATTTGCGTGGGCGCTCCTCAAAATTGCCCGGCGTAAGGGCGCCTAATGTAAATGATCCAGTAGGGGGCGGGAATCATTTAAATTAGGCGCGTTCCCGCGCCGAGCATAAAGCGCATGCTCCGTCGGGAAACTTTCCCGACGTGCATTGCGGTAAATGACGTCGCAAGGACGTTATTTGCTTCAAAGTGAACGTGAATGGCGTCCAGCGCCATTCACGATTCACTTACGCAAACGACGTAAAATTTAAACCTTGCGACGCGAGAACGACGGGTATCCTTAGCATTGGCTGCCCCTGCTTTTAGCATGTGCAGCCTTATGCGAAACCCGACGTACGCAAACTGTAGACGTAAACTGCGTACGCAGGGCTCGCGTAACGTTGTGAATCGGCGTTATAGTATGCAAATTGCATACTATACACTGACCACAACGGGAACGCCCCCTAGCGGCCTGCGTAAGAATGCAGCCTAAGATGTGCGGGCATAAGAGCCTTATGCCACACATATCTTAGGCTGCAGTCGGCGTATCGAGCTTTCTGAATCAGGAGAAGTCGTTACGCCGGCGCAAGTAAGCAATTACGCTGCGTAACTATGGTTACGCAGACGCAATTGCTTCTTGAATCTGGGCCACTGTTTCTAATTTGGAGGCAGCAAAGTGACCACCAATCATCCAACAAACACAACCACCTCCTCCAACAATTCAATCCCATAAAATAAAAGTTCTCTGACCAATCAGATCCAATCTCTCATCCAGATATCTGATAAGGATCAGATTGGGATCCATTGTTCCAATAAACCACCAATGATGATCAATAAGAGAAGGGATAGAAGTGGGGGACTCACCCGGAGTGGTTTAGCAGCAGCAGCTGGTCGCTGAGAGAAATTCTTCATGTGAGCCAAAAAAAAAAGAAAATTCCGCTCCGTCCCTCTTCCCAAATCCGTCCCTCTTCCCAAATCCGCACTCCGGAGAGGACTGGCTGCTTCTCACTGGGGTGTTTGTTCTACAGCTGAGCCCATCTCTCCACCCCTCCCACTACATTCAAGGTAGACCCTCAGCCCTTCCATAGAACAGGGTTTCTCAACTCCAGTCCTCAAGGCCCCCCAACAGGTCATGTTTTCAGGATTTCCCTCAGATGACACGGCTGTGGTGATTACTAAGGCAGTGAAACTGATCAAACCACTTGTGCAAAATAATGGAAATCCTGAAAACCTGACCTGTTGGGGTGCCTTGAGGACTGGAGTTGAGAAACACTGAGGTATTCTTCACTCTCCTTACCCCCCCCCCCCCACCGACCCAACACCAGGGACATCCCCCCCCCACCGACCCAACACCAGGGACATCCCCCCCCCCCCAAAAGAGACCTTCATTCTCTTAACTCATTCATTTCCTTGTCCCCGGAGTCACAGGTTCATATTAACTGACTACAGTATACATATATATATATATATTGGGCTAGATTCAGGTAGCTGCGCCTGATTTTACGGCGGCGCAGTGTATCGTATTTACGCTACGCCGCTGCAAGTTACAGGAGCAAGTGCAGTATTCACAAAGCACTTGCTCCGTAAGTTGCGGCGGTGTAGCGTAAATGGGGCTGGCGTAAGTGCGCGTAATTCAAATGTGTAAGTGGGGGCGTGTTTTATGTTAATGTGTGTTGACCTGACGTGATTGACGTTTTGTACAAACGGCGCATGCGCCGTCCGTGTACATATCCCAGTGTGCATTGCTCCAAATCACGTCGCAAGGACGTCATTGGTTTCGACTTGAACGTAAATTCCGTCCAGCCCTATTCGCGAACGAGTTACGCAAATGACGTAAAAAATGCAAAAATCAAAGCGGGAACGACGTCCATACTTAACATTGAGTGCGCCTCCTAATAGCAGGAACAACGTTACGCCAAAAAAGCCTTACGCAAACGATGTAAAAAAACGAACGCCGGGTGCACGTACGTTTGTGAATCGGCGTATCTAAGTAATTTGCATACTCTGCGCCGAAAACGACGGAAGCGCCACCTAGCGGCCAGCGTGAGAATGCACCCTAAGATACGACGGTGTAAGAGACGTATGCCAGTCGGATCTTAGCCTAATTTCGGCGTATCTTGTTTTCTGAATACAGAAAGAAGATACGCCGGTGCAGCTTTGAATTTACACGGCGTATCTACGGATACGCCGGCGTAATTCTTTGCTGAATCTAGCCCATAGACACATATACCCTCACCGGCCACTTTATTAGGTCCCCCTTGCTAGTCCCGGGTTGGACCCCCTTTTGCCTTAATTTTTCGTGGCAGAGATACAACAAGGCGTTGGAAACGTTCCTCAGAGATTTTAGTCCATAGAAGTGGCGGCTGGTGATAAAAAAATTTGGGGGGGAGGGGGCACAAACAAACTGAAAAAAAAAAAAAACATCAAATGCAGCCACTGAGCCCATCAAACGCAGCTACTGTACCCATTAATTGCCACCACTGTGACATCAAACGCAGCCACTGTGCCCATCAAACGCAGCCACTGTGCCCATCATTTGCCACCACTGTGCCCATCAAACGCAGCCATTGTGCCCATCAAATGCAGCCACTGTGCCATCAAATGCAGTTACTGTGCCATCAAACGCAGCCACTGTGCCCATCAAGCGCAGCTACTGTACCCATTAATTGCCATCACTGTGACATCAAACACAGCCACTGTGCCCATCAAGCGCAGCTACTATACCCATTAATTGCCACCACTGTGACATAAAACGCAGCCACTGTGCCCATCAAGCGCAGCCACTGTGCCAATCAAAAGCAGCCACTGTGCCCATCATTTGACGCCACTGTGCCATCAAACGCAGCCACTGTGCCCATCAAACGCAGCCACTGTGCCCATGAAATGCAGCCACTGTGCCAATCAAACACAGCCACTGTGCCCATCAAATGCAGCCACCGTGCCATCAAATGCAGCTACTGTGCCATCAAACGCAGCCACTGTGCCCATCAAACACAGCTACTGTGCCCATCAAATGCAGCCACCGTGCCATCAAATGCAGCTACTGTGCCATCAAAGCAGCCACTGTGCCCATCAAACGCAGATACTGTGCCCATCAATTGCCACCACTGTGCCATCAAACTCAGCCACTGTGCCCATCAAACGCAGCTACTGTGCCATCAAATGCAGCTACTGTGCCATCAAACGCAGCCACTGTGCCCATCAAGCACAGCCACTGTGCCCATCACATGCAGCCACCGTGCCATCAAATGCAGCCACTGTGCCATCAAATCCAGCTACTGTGCCATCAAAAGCAGCCACTGTGCCCATCAAGCGCAGCTACTGTACCCATTAATTGCCACCACTGTGACATCAAACGCAGCCACTGTGCCCATCAAGTGCAGCCACTGTGCCCATCAAATGCAGCTACTGTGCCCATCATTTGACGCCACTGTGCCATCAAACGCAGCCACTGTGCCCATCAAACGCAGCCACTGTGCCCATCAAATGCAGCCACCGTGCCATCAAATACAGCCACCGTGCCATCAAACGCAGCCACTGTGCCCATCAAACGCAGATACTGTGCCCATCAATTGCCACCACAGTGCCACCAAACTCAGCCACTGTGCCCATCAAACGCAGCCACTGTGCCATCAGACGCAACTACTGTACCCATCAATTGCTGCCAGTGTGCCCATTAATTGCTGCCTGTGTTTACCCCCCGCCCGCCTGGCACTTCCCTTGCCTAGTCAGGGCAGCGGGTAATGGTGATGTCCTCCACGCTCCTCGATGTCTTCTCCCGTCCTCTCTTCCCATCCTCTGCTATGCATCCAATCGCAGCGCCTGGCGTTTCAGCCAATTAGGTGACAGGTAACAGACCCGAGCACCTGATTGGCTGAGAGGCGGTTCAATGTTAGGAAAGCGAATATTCCTTTCCTAGCACAACGCTGAGTGAACTGCGAGTGTCCAGCATGGTGCCCTCACCATTACACCCCCACCACCAGCCTGACCCGGTGATACCCCATCCCCTCACCATTACACCCCCACCACCAGCCTGACCCGGTGATACCCCATCCCCTCACCATTACACCCCCACCACCAGCCTGACCCGGTGATACCCCATCCCCTCACCACCAGCCTGACCCGGTGATACCCCATCCCCTCACCATTACACCCCCACCACCAGCCTGACCCGGTGATACCCCATCCCCCCACCATTACACCCCCACCACCAGCCTGCCCCGGTGATACCCCATCCCCCCCACCATTACACCCCCACCACCAGCCTGACCCGGTGATACCCCATCACCCCCACCATTACACCCCCACCACCAGCCTGACCCGGTGATACCCCATCCCCCCACCATTACACCCCCACCACCAGCCTGACCCGGTGATACCCCATCCCCTCACCATTACACCCCCACCACCAGCCTGACCCGGTGATACCCCATCCCCTCACCATTACACCCCCACCACCAGCCTGACACGGTGATACCCCATCCCCCCTACCATTACACCCCCACCACCAGCCTGACACAGTGATACCCCATCCCCCCCACCATTACACCCCCACCACCAGCCTGCCCCGGTGATACCCCATCCCCCCACCATTACACCCCCACCACCAGCCTGACCCGGTGATACCCCATCCCCCCCACCATTACACCCCCACCACCAGCCTGACCCGGTGATACCCCTTCCCCCCACCATTACACCCCCGCCACCAGCCTGACCCGGTGATGCCCCATCCCCCCGCCACCAGCCTGACCCGGTGATACCCCATCCCCCCCACCACCTATCAGACATAGTGATCTCCTGCTGGATAGAGTGATCTCTTACCAGACAAAGTGATCTTCTACTGGACAGAATGATCTATCACCAGACAGAGTGATCTCCTGCCGGACAGAGTGATCTCCTGCTAGACAGAGTGATCTCCTACCAGAGTGATCTCCTGCTAGACAGAGTGATCTCCTACCAGAGTGATCTCCTGCTAGACAGAGTGATCTCCTACCAGAGTGATCTCCTGTCGGACAGAGCGATCTCCCACCAGACAGAGTGATCTCCCGCCGGACAGAGTGATCTCCCGCCGGACAGAGTGATCTCCCGCCGGACAGAGTAATCTCCTGCCGGACAGAGTGATCTCCTGCTAGACAGAGTGATCTCCTACCAGAGTGATCTCCTGCTAGACAGAGTGATCTCTTACCAGAGTGATCTCTTGTTGGACAGAGTGATCTCCTGCTAGACAGAGTGATCTCCTACCAGAGTAATCTCCTGTCGGACAGAGCGATCTCCCACCAGACAGAGTGATCTCCCACCAGACAGAGTGATCTCCTGCCGGACAGAGTGATCTCCTGCCGGACAGAGTGATCTCTCCCCATACAGAGTGATCTCCTACCAGACAGAGTAATCTCTCCCCGTACAGAGTGATCTCCTGCCGGACAGAGTGATCTCCTACCAGAGTGATCTCTCACCAGAGAGTGATCTCCTGCTGGACAGAGTGATCTCCCACCAGAGAGTGATCTCCTGCTGGACAGAGTGATCTCCCACCAGACAGAGTGATCTCCTACCAGAAAGAGTGATCTTCTGCCGGACAGAGTGAACTCCCACCAGACAGAGTGATCTCCTACCAGACAGAGTGATCTTCTGCCGGACAGAGTGATCTCCTGTTGGACAGAGTGATCTCCTGCTAGACAGAGTGATCTCCTACCAGAGTGATCTCCTGCTAGACAGAGTGATCTCCTACCAGAGAGTGATCTCCTGCTGGACAGAGTGATCTCCCACCAGACAGAGTGATCTCCTACCAGAGTGATCTCCCACCAGAGAGTGATCTCCTGCTGGACAGAGTGATCTCCCACCAGAGAGTGATCTCCTGCTGGACAGAGTGATCTCCCACCAGACAGAGTGATCTCCCACCAGACAGAGTGATCTCCTACCAGAGAGTGATCTCCTGCTGGACAGAGTGATCTCCCACCAGACAGAGTGATCTCCTACCACAGAGTGATCTCCTGCTGGACAGAGTGATCTCCCACCAGACAGAGTGATCTCCCACCAGACAGAGTGATCTCCTACCAGAGAGTGATCTCCTGCCGGCAGGGCCGATCGGCCCTATAGGCTCACTATGGAAGCCGCTATACTAAAGCTGGATTGGGACTTTGAATGAGGCCACACCTGGTATGGACCTCCATCCCCAATAGATTGAAGGAGAAAACTTGGGTTTGGGACTTTAAATGAAGCACACTGCTGAATTCCATGGAGCGACTGGTATATAAATATTTATTGAATTACAGAAGGGTAAAGCAAACACAGGGTAAAAGTCGATAGATAAAATAGATATGAGTCTCACTCTCAACACGTAAGGTCTGGACAGTGCAAAATAATACCTAATATTTACAGTTAAGCATACATGGTAATGTATCGCAATCATAGGTCACACTGAATATCTCCAGACAATGTTGTCTGGACCAGGGCCGGACTAGCCCATCGGGATAGCGGGATAATTCCCGGTAGGCTGCCTGTCCTGGGGCTGCTTTGAGCTGCAGCTGAATGCAGCACTCCCTCTCTCTCTCCTATGTCATACATCGGGCATCTCCCACACTGTGTGTGAGAGCTGGCTCTGTGTTCGGCTGTGCTGCCTGAAGGAAGGTCCCGCCCATCTAGACCTGCTTGTGTGATAGTAGATGGATCATGGAACACTGATTGGACCTTCCTTCCTGGCACAGGAACACAGACCCAGCTCTCACACACAGCGCAGGAGATATCCGGTGTATATGTGATCCAGGCAAGTATGTATTGATGGGCTCAGCAGGGCCGTCTTAATAGCATTATGGGCCCCTGGGCAAAGTAATGCTCTGGGGCCCCTACAATGGAGACAGTGCAGGTAAACAGACATCAAGTAGGTAGGAAGCAGACTCCCTCCCCTGTGTATCTATCACTCTCAGTGCCATCATGGGGCCCCCAATTACGGGGCAGCATGGGCTCAAGGACCAGCTGCTTTGGGGAAAGTGCAGGGCCCCCCCCCATGCAGCTAGGGCCCCTGGGCAGTGCCCAGGTGTGCCCTCTCATTAAGACAGCCCTGGGGCTCAGTAAGGCTTCATGCATGGACAGTAAGGTTGGGCTGCTTTCATGTGCAGTAAGGCTTGGCGGCATTCATGGACAGTAAGGCTGCATTCATATGCTCAGTGAGGCTGCATTGATGGGGACACTGAGGCTGCATTGATCTCTTGTACCATGTCTGCAGTCTCTGACCATCTCTTGTATCATGTCTGCAGTCTCTGACCATCTCTTGTATCATGTCTGCAGTCTCTGAACATCTCTTGTATCATGTCTGCAGTCTCTGAACATCTCTTGGATCATGTCTGCAGTCTCTGAACATCTCTTGGATCATGTCTGCAGTCTCTGACCATCTCTTGTACCATGTCTGCAGTCTCTGACCATCTCTTGTACCATGTCTGCAGTCTCTGACCATCTCTTGGATCATGTCTGCAGTCTCTGACCATCTCTTGGATCATGTCTGCAGTCTCTGACCATCTCTTGTACCATGTCTGCAGTCTCTGACCATCTCTTGTACCATGTCTGCAGTCTCTGACCATCTCTTGTACCATGTCTGCAGTCTCTGACCATCTTTTGTATCGTGCCTGCATTCTCTGAACATCTCTTGTATCATGTCTGCAGTCTCTGAACATCTCTTGTATCATGTCTGCAGTCTCTGAACATCTCTTGTATCATGTCTGCAGTCTCTGAACATCTCTTGTATCATGTCTGCAGTCTCTGAACATCTCTTGTATCATGTCTGCAGTCTCTGAACATCTCTTGTATCATGTCTGCAGTCTCTGAACATCTCTTGTATCATGTCTGCAGTCTCTGAACATCTCTTGTATCATGTCTGCAGTCTCTGAACATCTCTTGTATCATGTCTGCAGTCTCTGAACATCTCTTGTATCATGTCTGCAGTCTCTGAACATCTCTTGTATCATGTCTGCAGTCTCTGAACATCTCTTGTATCATGTCTGCAGTCTCTGACCATCTCTTGTATCATGTCTGCAGTCTCTGACCATCTCTTGTATCATGTCCGCAGTCTCTGACCATCTCTTGTATCATGTCCGCAGTCTCTGACCATCTCTTGTATCATGTCTGCAGTCTCTGACCATCTCCTGTATCATGTCTGCAGTCTCTGAGGGAGTCTGGAGAGGAGTCAAGCGAGGGAGTGCTGCTGGGATGGGGGGTCATGGGAGAAGTCAGACGTGTGGACTGTGGAGAGAAGACTATAGGATAAAACCAGAGCCACCGAACCAAGCTGGAGCCGACTGACTGATCCCTGCAAGGTGCACCTGAGAGGAGGTCAGTGACACCCGCCGCAAGGCTAGTCTGAGGGGGAGGGGGGGTCACTGATGTAAGGGGGGAGTGAATACAACAATGTATGGGGGGGTTCTGATTTAAAGGTTTCCCCCAATATTAGTAACCCAAATGTGTATTCTTTCTGTGGAAGGTGGTCTCTGGTCAACAGAGTCCTGTCCCCCCCCCCCCCCACGTTCCCAGAGTTCCTGGGGTCCCCACTGATGCTTGACCACTTTTAGCACTTTTAACTGAAATTTGCTTATACATACCGTATTTATCGTGGTATAACGCGCTCCCGCGTATACCGCGCACCCCCAAAGTGGCCCGAATTCCTGTGGAAAAAACGTTTTTTTGTACTTACAGTTTTGGTGTCTTGCGCGGCGTTCATCGGCGGCCTCGTCGGGTCCGACGTCCGTCTTCGGCGGGTCGGGCGTCCGTCTTCGGCGGGTCGGGCGTCCGTCTTCGGCGGGTCGGGCGTCCGTCTTCGGCGGGTCGGGCGTCCGTCTTCGGCGGGTCCGGCGTCCTTGCGTCTTCCCCGCTCGTTTCCCGCCACGAGTTTTGAATACTGCGCCGGCATATACCGAGCACAGTACACTCGTGTAACGTCGGGCAGGCTCGGCAACTGTCGCGCTGACGTCCTGTACGCTCAGGACGTCAGTGCGAGAGGCGCCGAGACTGCCCGAAGTTGCACGAGTGTACTGCGCTCGGTATATGCCGGCGCAGTATTCAAAACTCGTGGCGGTAAAGCGGGTATCGGCGTATATCGCGCACCCACGATTTTGCCCTGATTTTCAGGGCAAAATAGTGCGCGATATACGCCGATAAATACGGTATATATATATGTGTGTGCTTTCATATCTGTCTTCTATATTTATATAAAATACATTTGTCAAATGTGCTTTAAAATGTATGATTTTCCCTTTCACGAACAAAAAAATCGTGGATTCAGGTAGATTTGCCCCTTTCTTGCGGAGGCGCAGGGCAAAGTTTTTGCCCTGCGCCCCCGCAAATTTACTGCGCTACCCGCGATTCACGGAGCAGTAGCTCCGTAAATTGCGTGTGCGCTGTGTAAACTTGCCCTGCGTAAGGGCGCCTAATGTAAATGATCCCGTAGGGGGCGGGAATCATTTAAATTAGGCGCACGTTCCCGCGCCGAGCGTACAGCGCATGCTCCGTCGGGAAACTTTCCCGACGTGCATTGCAGCAAATGACGTCGCAAGGACGCCATTTGCTTCAAAGTGAACGGCGTCCAGCGCCATTCACGAATCACTTACGCAAATTACGTAAAATTCGAACGTCGCGACGCGGGAACGACGGGTATACTTTAGCATCGGCTGCCCCTGCTATTAGAAGGGGCAGCCTTACGCTAAACACGCCGTACGGAAACAACGTAAATTGCGTACGTAGGGCTCGCGCAACGTTGTGAATCGGTGTTAGTATGCAATTTGCATACTATACGCTGAGCACAATGGGAGCGCCCCCTAGCCCCTATCGCAAGAATGCAGCCTAAGATATGCGTGGCATAAGAGCCTTTATGCCGCGCAGATTTTAGGCTGCAGTCGGCGTTACGATGTTCCTGAATCAGGAGCATTCGTTACGCCGGAGCAAGTAAGCAATTGCGCTGTGTAACCTATGGTTACACAGGCGCAATTGCTTCTTGAATCTGGGCCAATGATGTTTGCTGTTTCTGCTCCTGATGAGTGGTACAAGCCACGAAACGCGTAGAGCTTCTTCACAATGAGATGTCACAGTATAGGTCTATCATTTGTACTTTTATAATATTTCAATGGATCAACTATTATTGTTATTATTTTGACTTTGTTATTATTACAGAATCGGTTCTCAAGAACACTAGAATTATAATTATGACATTGTTACCATGAGATGAAATTTTGCAACAATGTATTGTCTGGAGATATTCAGTGTGACCTATGATTGCGATACATTACCATGTATGCTTAACTGTAAATATTAGGTATTATTTTGCTGCACTGTCCAGACCTTCCTTGTTGTTGAGACTCGTATCTATTTTATCTATCGACTTTTACCCTGTGTTTGCTATACCCTTCTGTAATTCAATAAATATTTATATACCAGTTGCTCCATGGAATTCAGCAGTGTGCTTCATTTAATGTCCCAAACCCCAGTTTTCTCCTTTTCACTATGCAAGCCGCTTAGGGCCCCACAAAGCTGCGAAGGGCCCCCCCAAATTACTAGAGGCCACGCCTGGTGAGAAGTCATTTTTGCCCCCTTACCCCGCTTCTCAACTAGCTGGCTGCATGGGAGAAGAGGAAAGAAGTCAGCACCCCCTGCTTCTCAGTTTAATGCAGTGTTTCTCAATTCCAGTCCTCGGGGCCCCCCCAACAGGTCAGGTTTTCAGGATTTCCCCCAGATGAAAAGGCTGTGGTGATTACTAAGGCAGTGAAACTGATCAAATCACCTGTGCAAAATAATGGAAATCCTGAAAACCTGACCTGTTGGGGGGGGGGCCTGAGGACTGGAATTGAGAAACACTGCTTTAATGCAAGATGTAATTTCCGACAGCAGAACACCCCCTCCCCCCATCACCCCCCCCTCAACTTTAATGTGACATGTAATTTTGCTTAGGGCCCCAGGGAGGTCAGGATCGGCACTGCCTGCCGGACAGAGTGATCTCTTACCGGACTGAGCGATCTCTTACCAGACAGAGCGATCTCTTACCAGACAGAGCGATCTCTTACCAGACAGAGCGATCTCTTACCAGACAGAGCGATCTCTTACCAGACAGAGCGATCTCCCACCAGACAGGGCGATCTCCCACCAGACTGAGCGATCTCCCGCCAGACAGGGCGATCTCCCGCCAGACAGGGCGATCTCCCGCCAGACAGGGCGATCTCCCACCAGACTGAGCGATCTCCCACCAGACTGAGCGATCTCCCACCAGACTGAGCGATCTCTTACCAGACTGAGCGATCTCCCACCAGACAGGGCGATCTCCCGCCAGACAGGGCGATCTCCCGCCAGACAGGGCGATCTCCCGCCAGACAGGGCGATCTCCCGCCAGACAGAGCGATCTCCCACCAGACTGAGCGATCTCTTACCAGACTGAGCGATCTCTTACCAGACTGAGCGATCTCTTACCAGACAGAGCGATCTCTTACCAGACAGAGCGATCTCTTACCAGACAGAGCGATCTCTTACCAGACAGAGCGATCTCTTACCAGACAGAGCGATCTCCCACCAGACAGGGCGATCTCCCACCAGACTGAGCGATCTCTTACCAGACTGAGCGATCTCTTACCAGACTGAGCGATCTCTTACCAGACTGAGCGATCTCTTACCAGACTGATCGATCTCTTACCAGACAGAGCGATCTCTTACCAGACAGAGCGATCTCTTACCAGACTGATCGATCTCCCACCAGACAGGGCGATCTCCCACCAGACAGGGCGATCTCCCGCCAGACAGGGCGATCTCCCGCCAGACAGGGCGATCTCCCGCCAGACAGGGCGATCTCCCGCCAGACAGGGCGATCTCCCGCCAGACAGGGCGATCTCCCGCCAGACAGGGCGATCTCCCGCCAGACAGAGCGATCTCCCACCAGACTGAGCGATCTCCCACCAGACTGAGCGATCTCTTACCAGACTGAGCGATCTCTTACCAGACTGAGCGATCTCTTACCAGACTGAGCGATCTCTTACCAGACTGAGCGATCTCTTACCAGACTGAGCGATCTCCACACATCTGTGCAAGAAATAGCACAATTGTGAAAACAGAGACAACTCTGTAGAAATATTCATGTCCTGTACATGTGTGAGATTTATTAGAGCACGGAACAATTGATGTTTGTAGTGAATATATTTGTATTTTCAGATACAATCCATCATTTCAGAGATCTCCAGAACATCAGATGTGTGCCAGACATCATCCCAGACTAATCTGTACAATGTCAGACTGATGGCTGGGAGTGCGTGTGCTGAATGCAGCGCTCCGCCCGATACGTGCCGTCCACGTCTGTCCTCCATGGATGGGGGGGGGGACCGGACTCCACTCTGAGCTCTAATGACACAAGTCTTCCTGAAAATAGTCATCCATCCGCCTTCCACATACAAGACTCAGGGAAGACGTTCTGATGACATTTTTTCCCGTATCCAACAATAACACAATAAGACGACCTTCCAATACCCAGGAGAAATGACAATTGGAATCAATCCATCTATTAACCACTTCAGCCCCGGAGGATTTGGCTGCCCATTGACCAGGCCACTTTTTGCAATTCGGCACTGCATCGCTTTAACTGACAATTGCGCGGTCGTGCGACGTGGCACCCAAACAAAATTGACGTCCCTTTTTCCCACAAATAGAGCTTTCTTTTGGTGGTATTTGATCACCTCTGCGCTTGATGTTACGGCGGCGCAGCGTATCGTATTTACGCTACACCGCTGCAACTTACAGGAGCAAGTGCAGTATTCACAAAGCACTTGCTCCGTAAGTTGCGGCGGCGTAGCGTAAATGGGGCCGGCGTAAGCGCGCGAAATTCGAACGTGTTTTATGTAAATCGATGATGACCTGACGTGATTGACGTTTTGTACGAACGGCGCACGCGCCGTCCATGTACATATCCCAGTGTGCATTGCTCCCGAGTACGCCGCAACGCCGTATTGGTTTCGACGTGAACGTAAATTACGTCCAGCCCTATTAGCGAACGACTTACGCAAACGACGTAAAAAAATGCAATTTCGAAGCGGGAACGACGTCCATACTTAACATTGGCTGCGCCACCTAATAGCAGGAGCAACCTTACGTCGAACAAGCCTAACGTAAACTACGTAAATAATTTGCGCCGGTCATACGTACGTTGTGAATCGGCGTATCTAGGTAATTTGCATATTCTACGCCGAAAACAACGGAAGTGCCCCTAGCGGCCAGCGTAATATTGCACACAATTATACGCCGCCGCATTCAAGTTACGTCGGCGGAGGAAGCCTATTTTTTGAGCGCATCTGCCTTTGAAAAACAATACGCCGGCGCTGATTTGAAATTACGGCAGCGTATCTGGAGATACGCCGCCATAATAGCTACCTGAATCTACCCCATGAACTTTAATGGCATCCCAGTCTACAACAGCTTCACCTCTTCTGGGAAGGCCGTCTATGGGAATGTTTGACCATACTTCCAGAACCGCATTCGTGAGGTCAGGCACTGATGTTGGATGAGAAGGCCTGCCTCGCAGTCTCCACTCTAATTCATCCCAAAGGTGTTCTGTCGGGTTGAGGTCAGGACTCTGTGCAGGCCAGTCAAGTTCCTTCACCCCAAACTCACTCATCCATGTCTTTATGGACCTTGCTTTGTGCACTGGTACAGGGGGAGGCAAAGGGACATAGTATGGGGGGGGCACAGTACAGGGGGAGGGACAGAGTACAGAGGGGGGGCACAATACAGGGGGAGACAAAGGAACATAGTGCAGGGGGTGGGGGGAAAGGACACAGTACAGTGGGAGGCAAAGGGACATAGTACAGGGGGAGGCAAAGGGACATAGTACGGGGGGGCCACAGTACAGGGGGAGGCAAAGGGACATAGTACGGGGGACATAGTACGGGGGGGGACAGTACAGGGGGGAGGCAAAGGGACATAGTATGGGGGACACAGTACAGGGTAAGGCAAAGGGACATAGTATAGGGGGAGGGCACAATACAGGGGGGAGGCAAAGGGACATAGTACGATGGACACAGTACAGGGGGAGGCAAAGGGACATAGTACGGGGGGAGGGCACAGTACAGGGGGGAGGCAAAGGGACATAGTACGGGGGGAGGGCACAGTACAGGGGGGAGGCAAAGGGACATAGTATGGGGGGAGGGCACAGTACAGGGGGAGGCAAAGGGACATAGTCTGAGGGGAGGGCACAGCACAGGGGGAGGCAAAGGGACATAGTACGGGGGGAGGGCACAGTACAGGGGGAGGCAAAGGGACATAGTACGGGGGGAGGGCACAGTACAGGGGGAGGCAAAGGGACATAGTCTGAGGGGAGGGCACAGTACAGGGGGAGGCAAAGGGACATAGTACGGGGGGAGGGCACAGTACAGGGGGAGGCAAAGGGACATAGTACGGGGGGAGGGCACAGTACAGGGGGAGGCAAAGGGACATAGTACGGGGGGGGGGCACAGTACAGGGGGAGGCAAAGGGACATAGTACGGGGGGGGGGCACAGTACAGGGGGAGGCAAAGGGACATAGTACGGGGGGGGGGGGGCACAGTACAGGGGGAGGCAAAGGGACATAGTACGGGGGGGCACAGTACAGGGGGGAGGCAAAGGGACATAGTACGGGGGGAGGCAAAGGGACATAGTACGGGGGGAGGGCACAGTACAGGGGGAGGCAAAGGGACATAGTACGGGGGGGGGGGGCACAGTACAGGGGGAGGCAAAGGGACATAGTACGGGGGGGGGGGCACAGTACAGGGGGAGGCAAAGGGACATAGTACGGGGGGGCACAGTACAGGGGGGAGGCAAAGGGACATAGTACGGGGGGAGGCAAAGGGACATAGTACGGGGGGGAGGGCACAGTACAGGGGGAGGCAAAGGGACATAGTACGGGGGGGCACAGTACAGGGGGGAGGCAAAGGGACATAGTACAGGGGGAGGCAAAGGGACATAGTACGGGGGGAGGGCACAGTACAGGGGGAGGCAAAGGGACATAGTACGGGGGGGCACAGTACAGGGGGGAGGCAAAGGGACACAGTACAGGGGGAGGCAAAGGGACATAGTACGGGGGGGCACAGTACAGGGAGGAGGCAAAGGGACATAGTACGGGAGGAGGCAAAGGGACATAGTACAGGGGGAGGCAAAGGGACATAGTACGGGGGGAGGGCACAGTACAGGGAGGAGGCAAAGGGACATAGTACGGGAGGAGGCAAAGGGACATAGTACGGGGGGAGGGCACAGTACAGGGAGGAGGCAAAGGGACATAGTACGGGAGGAGGCAAAGGGACATAGTACGGGAGGAGGCAAAGGGACATAGTACAGGGGGAGGGCACAGTACAGTGGGAGGCAAAGGGACATAGTACGGGGGGGGCACAGTACAGGGGGGAGGCAAAGGAACATAGTATTGGGGGAGGGCACAATACAGGGGGGAGACAAAGGGACATAGTACGGGGGAGCACAGTACAGGGGGCGACAAAGGTACATAGTACAGGGGGGAGGGCACAGTACAGGGGGGAGGCAAAGGAACATAGCACGGGGGGATCAGGAGGACACAATGCTGGGATCACAAGGGGACAGTAAAGGTTCCGGGATTCTGCCCGGGACATGGCCATCCTGGGACAGTTTAGTAAAAAGTGTGTGTGATGCAATTGCCTATATGCTTCAGTCTAATGCTCTCCCTGCTAACTTAATGCTGTGGGTTACAGGTAACAGGTGTTTCATGTGTGATTCATCTCTCTCTGTGAACACTGTTCATATGTTAAATAAGGCTAGCTTTTGAAAGGCCTTTAATTGTGTGATAACCCTGTCTAAAAACCTAGTGATTCTCAGAGGTGTTAATGGGTGTCAAGCTGGAAGCAGACGAAACGTCTGCTTAGGAAACTCAGAGTGTGAAGGTGGTTTGTTGTTTAAAGAATGTGCAGTGATTAGACATGATAATTGTCGGTCGGTGCCGACCTGTCTAGAATGTTTTAGTAATTAGCCTTAGTGTGTGATTAGGGGGGGTGGAGATTTCATTGTTGCTTCAATGTCTTGGACTGTATAAAAAGCTGAGAAGAAAAACCATTAAAGTCTGTCTTGTTCTAGCAGTAAGCCTGGACTAATGTGTGGCTTAATGGGCGATCTCAGGAATATCCCTCCTAGTGGAATATTGGGGTGATGTTCTTATGGAAGAAGGGAATCTTTGACGGGGATATCATACCGATACCGTCACAGTGTGACTGTCTCAGCTAATCTGGGACAGTTGCCAAGTGTGATGTAAGACGAGATTATCGTGGGGCCCCCATACACCTGGGGTGCCCATGCATTAATTAGGCCCTGAATTAAAAAAAAAAATCTGTTTTTATAACTTTTTGCAACAAGTTTTGGCAAATGTCCTCCATCATATTATCATAAAAGGAGAACTTCTCACTTCCAGTGTTGACTTTGCAAGGTGGTCTAATATAGAGGAATGGAGAATTCCTGAAGGCTACAGGGACATGACCGGCTCCGAATACCAGACGCACGCCATGCATGTCACATTCTCCACAATTAGGCTTTGTGTAACATGTTGAGGACAGACTTCACCGACCATGAGAGATGGTAAATCACAGCTCTGAGAGCTTTCCTGATCATGTGCCGATGCTCGCCACATTCATTCCTGCTCTTATTTTCGCAGTAAAAGATAGAAAAAGAAAGGAGCGAGTGACTTCATACATTCCAGGAAAAAAAAAGCCATTTCTAATACATGGGAACCAACATGCTTCATAGATCTGCCTGGCGCAGTTCTCAAAGGAGCCCCTAGGAGGCATCACTAAGATGTCTAAGGTCGGCCATACACATGTCGACTTCTGAGCGATCTTTGGTTTGAAAACTGCACCTTTGAATAATCGTTCGATTTCTGACCAATTTTCGTGTGGTCATCGAATTTGAGTGATCAGGCATTTTTTGAAGAAGAAACAAATTTCTAATCAATGATGGGAGAATCATGGAAGAAATATGAGCGAAAAAGAAATGCGCATGAGCTGTGACCTGGAAAGGTCTCTCTATGTCGAATCTTCATGTCTTTCTATGTCGAATCTTCATGTCTCTCTCTGTCGAATCTTCATGTCTCTCTATGTCGAATCTTCATGTCTCTCTGTGTCGAATCTTCATGTCTCTCTATGGCCCCGTACACACGACAGAGGAACTCGACGTGCTTGGCACGTCGAGTTCCTCGTCGAGTTTTGGGATGAAGCCGCCGAGGAGCTCGGCGGGCCGCCTTCTCCTATAGAACAACGAGGACAACGAGAAAATAGAGAACATGTTCTCTATTTTCTCATCGAGTTCCCCGGCGGCTCCATCGAGCCAAAACTGTACAGACGACAGAGTTTCTCGGCAGAATCCGGGTTTTGACCGAGTTTCTCGGTGAATTCTGCCGAGAAACTCTGTCGTGTGTACGAGGCCTAAGTCGAATCTTCATGTCTCTCTATGTCGAATCTTCATGTCTCTCTATGTCGAATCTTCATGTCTCTCTATGTCGAATCTTCATGTCTCTCTATGTCGAATCTTCATGTCTCTCTATGTCGAATCTTCATGTCTCTCGATGTCGAATCTTCATGTCTCTCTGTGTCGAATCTTCATGTCTCTCTATGTCGAATCTTCATGTCTCTCTATGTCGAATCTTCATGTCTCTCTATGTCGAATCTTCATGTCTCTCTATGGCCCCGTACACACGACAGAGGAACTCGACGTGCTTGGCACGTCGAGTTCCTCGTCGAGTTTTGGGATGAAGCCGCCGAGGAGCTCGGCGGGCCGCCTTCTCCTATAGAACAACGAGGACAACGAGAAAATAGAGAACATGTTCTCTATTTTCTCGTCGAGTTCCCCGGCGGCTCCATCGAGCCAAAACTGTACAGACGACAGAGTTTCTCGGCAGAATCCGGGTTTTGACCGAGTTTCTCGGTGAATTCTGCCGAGAAACTCTGTCGTGTGTACGAGGCCTAAGTCGAATCTTCATGTCTCTCTATGTCGAATCTTCATGTCTCTCTATGTCGAATCTTCATGTCTCTCTATGTTGAATCTTTATGTCTCTCTATGTTGAATCTTCATGTCTCTCTATGTTGAATCTTCATGTCTCTCTATGTTGAATCTTCATGTCTCTCTATGTTGAATCTTCATGTCTCTCTATGTTGAATCTTCATGTCTCTCTATGTTGAATCTTCATGTCTCTCTATGTCCAATCTTCATGTCTCTCTATGTCCAATCTTCATGTCTCTCTATGTCCAATCTTCATGTCTCTCTATGTCCAATCTTCATGTCTCTCTATGTCCAATCTTCATGTCTCTCTATGTCGAATCTTCATGTCTCTCTATGTCGAATCTTCATGTCTCTCTATGTCGAATCTTCATGTCTCTCTATGTCGAATCTTTTCCCTCTATGTCGAATCTTCATGTCTCTCTATGTTGAATCGTCATGTTTCAATATGTCGAATCTTTTCTCTCTATGTCGAATTTTCTTCATGTCTCTATAATGTCAAATCTTTTCTCTCTATGTTGAATCTTCATGTCTTTCTATGTCGAATCGTCATGTTTCTCTATGTCGACTCTTCATGTCTCAATAATGTCAATTTTTTTCTCTTTATGTCGAATCTTTTCTCTTTATGTAGAATAATATTGGACTAATAGAGTTAAGGTTAGGCACATCCGACCACAACGAAAACGAAAATAAAGCATTTGTTTATGTTGGATCTTTCGGTTTTCGTTTTCTGTGCTTTCGTTATCGTTTGTTAAACCGATAACGAAAATACCTGAAATTCGGACGAAAATGCATTCGGATGCACATGTCTAATAGGCACCATTCACCCCTAGGAATTCGGAGGAGCCACGAGGTAAATGTGCCACCCAAAACAAACCAGCAGCTCCTCCGGGGGTAGTGCTACATTTGTAAATCAAAAAATTCCAATCTGCTGGCTCATTTACTTTATCTTTGTAAACACGCCGTATTTGATTGTAAGGATATTAGCGCCCCATGGAGGAAGAACATATATTTCCTTTTCAATAATTCGAGTGATGAGAGATGAATCCCGTCTTCTCCGCCTGCACACCTAGCAACTGAAGCACAACCTGCGCCACCTTCAAGGACAGGATTAGCGTTGGAGGGAATGATCGGCTTCGTCTTCTCTTCATTATAACAATCTGCGGCTTAGTAAATGAATATCCAATGTAAGGATATGACAAGTTATTAAATTCTAATGGCACCAACATTGCAAACAATTTCAAATTACCTCCTGATAAACCGCGTCGCGAGGACGCCAGATGGCATAAATAAGAGACGTTGGTTAAACTCCACTCCTAACTGGCAGGTAATTTCAATATGAACATTGGAAGACAGCGCCAGGTAATTGCGTTACTATAGAGAACGCGCCGCGGTCGGCTGTATGAAGTCATTTCATGTAAACAAAGTGAGTCTTTGGAAATCAATTACTGTATAAAGTACACTGTAAGGAAAAAAAAATAAACGCTTTTGTGATATTTGGAGGTCCGGATCGCTAGCTAACCGTGTATAGGTACAACAAAGAGGCCCGGATTCACATACATTGGCGCATATTTATGGCGGCGTAGCGTATCTAATATACGCTACGCCGACATAGCGCAGAGAGGCAAGCACCGAATTCACAAAGCACTTGCCTCCCAAACTGCGCTGGGTTCCCTCAGCGTAAGCCGGCGTCGGTGGAAGTGGGCGTGAGCCATGCTAATGAGGCGTGACCCCATGCAAATGATGGGCCGAGTGCCGTACAAGTACTTAAAACGAACGGCGCATGCGCCATCCCGTGGACGCATACCCAATGCACATGCTCAGAATCGCGTCAGAACTACTCCCTAAGATACGACGGATCACTGCCTACGACGTGAACGTAACCTACGCCCAGCCCTATTCACGTACAACGTAAATGACGTAAAATACGACGGCTGTGTTCCCTGGTCCATACCTTTGCATGAGTTGCGCCTCCTATATGGGCAATAACTTTACGCTGGACGTACGACTTACGCAAACCGCGTATATTATGCGCCGGGCGCAACTACGTTTGTGAATCGACGTTTCTCCCTCATTTCCATATTTGAATAGGAAATCAATGGGAGCGCCACTTGCGGTCAGCTTAAATATGCGCCCACGATACACCGGCGTAGGCAAGTTACGTCGGTCGTAGGAAGCCTATTTTCAGGCGTATCTCAGTTTATGGGCACGGCGCACAGATACGATGGCGCAAATTTACACTTACGCGGCGTATCTCGAGATACGTCGGCGTAAGTGCTTTGTGAATCCGGGCCAGAGTCTTTATTTTTCAAAAAGAAAAACAGCTTCCTTTCGGCTTAACCACTTCAATACCGGGGGGGGGGGGGCACTTTCATCCCCTTCCTGCCCAGGACAATTTTCAGCTTTCAGCGCTGTGGCACTTTGAATGACAATTGCGCGGTCGTGCTACACTGAACCCAAACAACATTTTTTGCATTTTCTTCCCACAAACAGAGCTTTCTTTTGGTGGTATTTTTACCACCTCTGGGGTTTTTATTTTTCGCTAAACAAATTTTGAAAAAAAAAAAAGTTTTCTTTGTCATAAAATATTGTTTTGCCCTTCACTGATGGGCACTAATGAGGCGGAACTGATGAGTTGGCATTGATAAGGTGGCACAGATGGGCACTGATGAGGAGGCACTGTAATGTAGAGTTGATAGGCACTGATAGGCAGCACTGATGGGCACTGATAGGCGGGAATGATTGCCACTGATAGGCAGCACTGATGGGCACTGATAGGCGGCACTGATATGCAGCACTGATAGGCGGGAATGATTTCCACTGATAGGCAGCATTGGTGGGCACTGATAGGCGGCACGGATATGCAGCACTGATGGACACTAATAGGCGGCACTGATATGCAGCACTGATAGGCGGGAATGATTTCCACTGATAGGCAGCATTGGTGGGCACTGATAGGCGGCACGGATATGCAGCACTGATGGACACTGATTGACCGGGTCAAACACAGGCGGGCGGATCGGAAGCCAGAGCGTAGTCCAAAGCGTAGTCAAGTCCAGGCCAGGTCGGTATAACAGGCGGGCAGAGAACAGAGCAAGGGGTTGAGCAGGTGCGGTGGTCAGACGTAGCCGGGATCAGGGGTAGGTGGCATGCAGGAGTGGTCAGAGGAAGCCGGGTCAGGTAATCAGGATACAACAGGTACACAGGTGCAGGATACTCCAGGTATATGCTGTAGACTGGACAGCAAGATAGTGAGGGACCTGGCTGCTTTAAATAGCGTGTTTTGGCGCCAAACACCGTCGCCGCGCGCACACGGCCGCCGATGCGCGCGCCACCGCGCATGCGCCGGGACTGGATTCTCCTGCCATTGTTACTGATGGCCATACTGCTGGAACGCCTTCCATGACAGGTCATGTACAAAAACATATGCTGAATCTGGAATTTTCTTGCTGCAAACATACAGATCCCTAAATTTGATGAGAAGTCCCAATGAGATCTAAGGGATCAAATACAAAGATTGGTTGCAGATTGGGATCAAGAGAAAGTGTAGTCGAGGAACAAGCCAAAGAGTGGTGGTGAAGATGTGGGCAGCAGCAGTAGAGACAAGGGCAAGATATTGGCTGGAGAGAGCACAATCATCTGGCAAACAGGAAGTGCATGGCTTAAATAGGAAGTTCACGGGAGGAGCAAAGGGTTCAAGGTTCACCAGAAACAAGGAAAAAGGCAGGATTGTCCAAGGGATCAGACAGGGAACTGGCCAACATCTCAAGTGGCTCGATAAGAAGAGCTACTGCTGGATGCAGCAGAGGTTGTGTGTCACGTACCTTAAGGGAGAGCCCGACGTGCAGGAAGTGGCTGCTGTTGCTCCTCTGATCCCGGACCCCTGGTAGAGTAGACAGGGGGAGCGGGAATGCAGAGTCGCACAAGCGCCAGGGATGACGCTGGTGCAGGGGCCAGATGGAGCTTCTGCGAAGTCTGAGGGAGTCTCTGAAGGGCAGGTGCAGGCCGGTAGGTAGCAGCCTGGATGCAGGAACACTGGAACAGCAGGTAAGCCGGAAAGGAAGGTATTCGGAGAGTCTGGCCGCAGCAGGTCCCAGAAGACTGAACAGGGTCCCAGAAGACTGAAGAGGCAGGAGCAGCCGGACTGGTAAGCAGGAGAGGCCCAGGTAACAGAGAGGTAGACTAGCCGGGTCGGCAACAGGCGGTCAGCGGAGTACCAGGGATCAGGCAGGAGGATGGTCAGAACAAGCCGAGGTCAGGGCAGGCGGAAGACAGGAACAACAAAGACAAGCCGGGTATCAGGATCTGGATCAAGCAGGAGTAGTTGGTACAGGTACAGGTACAGGTGGTCTCAGGAAACGCTGCAGACCGGACAGCAAGGGGCCAGGCTCCCAGGACACTTTAAATAGGTTTGATTTGGCGCCAGATGGACGCCTGCACGTGCCCGCGCGCCGTTACCGCCGATGCGCGCTCCCGCGCGCCGTTACCGCCGGTGCGCGCGTGCACGAGCGCGATGCCGCGATTGCGCGCGCATTGCGCGTGCCGGTGCGCCGCTAGCGCCCTCTGGTGGCCGAGGTAATTCATGACATTGTGGGTTCAGATCCTGGTCCTGACACTTCTGCACGTGTGTGTGGTGGAGAGAATCCACTCAGAAATCCTCATTTACTCAATGCAGTCTGTTGTTTAAAATGACCTCACACTCAGAACATTTATAGACATACAAATTTCCTGTGCATTTTTAATGCATTTTTTGCTGTGAAAATGACAATGGTCCCAAAAATGAGTCGAAATTGTCTGAAGTGTCCGCCATAATGTCGCAGTCACGAAAAAATTGCTGATCGCCGCCATTAGTAGTAAAAAAAAAAAAAATTTATAAAAATGCAATAAAACTATCCCCTATTTTGAAAACGCTATAAATTTTGTGCAAACCAATCGATAAACGTTTATTGCCATTTTTTTTACCAAAAATATGTAGAAGAATACGTATCGGCCTAAACTGAGGAAAACGTTTTTTTATATATATTTTTGGGGGATATTTATTATAGTAAAAAGTAAAAAATATTGCATTTTTTTCAAAATTGTCGCTCTATTTTTGTTTATAGCGCAAAAAATAAAAACAGCAGAGGTGATCAAATACCACCAAAAGAAATCTCTATTTGTGGGAAAAAAAGGACGCCAATTTTGTTTGGGAGCCACGCCGCACGACCGCGCAATTGTCAGTTAAAGCGATGCAGTGACAAATCGCAAAAACTGGCCGGGTCCTTTAGCTGCCTAAAGGTCCGGGTCTTAAGTGGTTGAAATAGAAAGAAGAAAATATTGGGGTTTTTTTTCCAAATTTCCGCTCTTTTTTTCGTTTATATCGCAAAAAATAAAAAACGTAGTCGTGAATAAATACCATCAAAAGAAAGCTCTATTTGTGAGAACAAAATGATAAAAATCTCATTTGGGTACAGCGTAGCACGACCGCGCAATTGTCATTGAAAGTGCGAGAGCGCCGAAAGCTGAAAAATTGGCCTGGGAAGCAAGGAGGCGAAAGTGCCCGGGATTGATGCGGTTGAAGATAATGGGGCAAATCCACAAAAGTATTACGCCGGCGTATTTCTTGATACGCGCGTAATTTCAAATTTTGTGCGTCGTATCTTTGTTTCGTATCTTCAAAACAAGATCCGACGGCACATCGGCTAGATCCGACAGGCATACGTCTTAGTACGCCGTCGGATCTAAGCTGCAATTTTTCGGAGGCCGCTAGGTGGCGTTTCCGTCGAATTCCTCGTCGAGTATGCAAATTAGCTAGTTACGTCGATCCACGAACCTACGTCCGGCCGGCGCATTTTTTTACGTCGTTTGCGTTCGGCTTTTTCCGGCGTATAGTTAAAACTGCTGTTATGAGGCGTACTCAATGTTAAGTATGGCCGAAATGTGAAATTTTTACGTTGTTTGCGTAAGTCGTTTGCGAATAGGGATTTGCGTAGAATGACGTCACCGTCGGAAGCATTGGCTTGTTCCGGGTTAATTTCGAGCATGCGCACTGGGATACCCCCACGGACGGCGCATGCGCAGTTAAAAAAAAAAACGTTGTTTACGTCGGGTCACGACGTATTTACATAAAACACGCCCCCATCACAGAGATTTGAATGGCGCGCCATTACGCCGCCAAAGATACACTACGCCGCCGTAACTTACGGCGCGCATTCTTTGAGGATTCGAAAAAAAATAATAAGTTAGGGCGGCGTAGTGTATCTTAGATACGCTGCGCCCGTCGTATTATTGCGCGCAGGTACGTGGATCTGCCCCAATTTCTCCAAATTGCTGCTTAGGAGATCTTATTATCCTACGTTTCACTGTACAGTATTTGATATAATATTACAAATCGAATGGTCCCCTACCTATTGATGATACCATTATATTTATTATTGACGCTGTTCTGCATAAATCAATAATCTGCAAAGGTTATCATAGTCTGCAGGGTGCACTTTTGTAAAAACTACATTATTATTTTTTTAAGCTTTTCTACAATTTGCATTTTTAGATGGAATGTTTAGAGGATTTTATCATTTTTTTATTAGGCAATATATTCATAAAATCCCTTTCTTTGAATAATCATTTACTGTCAGTGCTTCATCATATCATCTCTAACATTAATTTATTTTTATTTTTTATTAATTTACTTCTCCATGTCTGCAGAATTAAATTTCAGAATGCCTTATATTTACCCTTTGTTAAAGTAGAAGATTTTTTTTTTTTTTTTACATTTTGGATGGAGTAAGAAAGGTTATAACCCAGTGGCGGCCCGTCCATAGGGGGCACACGGGCACCACCACGCCATCTATGCGTCCGGCCTCTAATCTATATGCGGGGCACCGGACGCATGGATTTCAATGGGGTTCTTTTTTTTTTTTAAGCATGTGATTAGAGCCAGAGGCCCAGATTCAAAGAGCAATTGCGCCTGCGTAACTATAGTTACGCAGCGCAATTGCTTACTTGCCCCGGCGTAAAGAGTTCTCCTGATTCAGAGAGCTCGTTACGCCGACTACAGCCTAAGATATGCGTGGCATAAGGCTCTTATGCCCTCATATCTTAGGCTGCATTCTTACGTTGGCCGCTAGGGGGCGTTCCCGTTGTGGTCAGCGTATAGTATGCAAATTGCATACTAACGCCGATTCACAACGTTACGCGAGCCCTGCATACGCAGTTTACGTCGTTTTTTTTGCGTAAGGCTGCCCCTTCTATAGCAGGGGCAGCCAATGCTAAAGTATACCCGTCGTTCCCGCGTCGCGAAATTTGAAATTTACGTTGTTTGCGTAAGTGAATCGTGAATGGCGCTGGACGCCATTCACGTTCACTTTGATTCAAATGACGTCCTTGCGACGTCATTTACCGCAATACACGTCGGGAAAGTTTCCCGACGGAGCATGCGCACTACGCTCGGCGCGGGAACGCGCCTAATTTAAATGATTCCCGCCCCCTACGGGATCATTTAAATTGCGCGCGCTTACGCCGGGCATTTTGCCGGAGCGCCCACGCAATTTACGGAGCTACTGCTCCGTGAATCGCGGGTAGCGCAGAAAATTTGCGGGGGCGCAGGGCAAAAACGGTGCCCTGCGCCTACGTAAAAAAAAGGGCAAATGTACCTGAATCTTCCCCCCGTGGCTCTAATTGGCTTAAAAAAAGGGTGGGCTTGGGGCACAGGGCACTGCGCCCTGAGCCCACCCACTTGTATAACAATAGCAAATTAACATTCACTATGGTCTTGATTCCTCTCCTGGCCAATCAGAAAGCAGTTCCTGAGACACGATTGGCCAAGGAGTCGTAGTGGCAGACTCGGTGTCCCTGTGCCCTAATAAAAGTTTTGGGTACCCCCATGTCTTTATGGACCTTTCTTTGTGCACTGGTACGCAGTCATGTTATAACAGGAAGGGGCCGTCCCCAAACTATTCCCACAAAGTTGAGAGCATGAAATTGTCCAAATGTCTTGGTATGCTGACGCCTTAAGAGTTCCCTTCCCTGGAACTAAGGGGCCAAACCCAACCCCTGAAAAACAACCCCACACCATAATCCCCCCTCCACCAAATGATTTGGACCAGTGCACAAAGCAAAAACATGGGCGAGTTTGGGGTGGAGGAACTTGACTGGCCTGCACCCGCTAGAACACCTTTGGGATAAATTAGAGACCTTCTTGTCCAACATCAGCGCCTGACCTCACAAATGCACTTCTGGAAGAATGGTCAAACATTCCCATAGACACACTCCTAAACCTTGTGGACGGCCTTCCCAGAAGAGTTGAAGGTGTTATAGCTGCAAAGGGTGGGGCCAACCCAATATTGAACCCTACAGACTAAGACTGGGATGCCATTAAAGTTCATGGCCCGGATTCAGATACAATAGTGTATCTATCGGCGGGCGCAACGCATCTCAGATACGTTACGCCGCCGTAAATTAGGGCGCAAGTTCGGTAATCAGAAAGAACTTGCGCCCTAAGTTAAGGCGGCGGAACGTATGTGGTCCGGCGTAAGCCCGCGGAATTCAAATTCTCCATGCAGTGGGCGTGTCGTATGGTAATGAAGGCTGACCCCACGTAAATTACGTTTTTGGCTAACGGCGCATGCGCCGTCCGTGAACGTATTTCCCAGTGCGCATGCTCCAAATCAACCCACAAAAAGCCAATGCTTTCGACGTGAACATAAATTACGCCCAGCCCTATTCGCGAACGACTTACGCAAACAACGTAATCGACGGAAAATACTACGCTGGCCCGACGTCCATACTTAACATAGGATACGCCTCATATAGCAGGGGTAACTTTACGCCGGAAAAAGCCTTACGTAAACGACGTTAAAAAAAATGCGCCGGGCGGACGTACGTTTCTGAATCGGCGTATCTACCTAATTTGCATATTCCTCGCGTAAATCTACAGAAGCGCCACCTAGCGGCCAGCGTAAATATGCAACTAAGATACAACGGCGTAAGAGACTTACGCCGGTTGGACCCTAGGGAAATCAATGCGTAACTGATTCTACGAATCAGGCGCATAGATACGACCACGCACACTCAGAGTTACGAAGGCGTATCCGGAGATACGTCGTCGTAACTCCTATCTGAATCCGGGCCCATGTGTGTGTGTAAAGGCAGGTGTCTCAATACTTTTGACCATATTGTGTATTTGCAGAGGCTGCAGCCCCTCCGGAGTCGGATGTGACTGGAGGAGGATGTTGGGTTCTCCCAGGTTGCACTATACAGTGTAAATTCTATAAATGTCTTCGGCGTCCGTCGGCTGATGTGTCTTTTCTGGGAGTTTTCTGCTATTTTTTTTTTTTGTTTGTTTATTTGCGTTTGAACTTGTCAAGCGTTTCTCTTCCCCTCCGCTAAATCCCTTCTGGTGGAACAGAGTTCTCTGTAATCTGTATTTTGGAAACATTGTTTTCTTAAATACACCTTCTACAGTATACAGAAATAAACATGTCGGCACACCGGCTCCAACGCGGCACACCGGCTCAAACGCGGCTTTAAAGTGGTTTTCCTGACCGCCTTCAGTTGTATGGCCAACAGGTAAGGACATCGCTCCGGGGACGGGGGTTACATTCCCGGCAACCTCCACCCAAAATTATACTTTCTTTTCTTTTAACCGCTTAAGGACCAGCGCACGACGATATACGTCGGTACATTGGCGCGGCTGGGCAGATGGACGTACCCAGGGGTGTATTTAGGTTTTGTGCCGCCCTAGGCCTGGTGAAAATCGCGCACCCCCTACTTTATATATGACGCACCCCTTCCTTTTTAAGACCCGCCCTATCATTTTCATGGGAGGAGTACAAGGTGGGATGAGGACAGGGTGGGATGAGCACATTGGGACAGGGTGGGATGAGGACAGGGGGACAGGGTGGGATGAGTACAGGGGGACAGGGTGGGATGAGTACAGGGGGACAGGGTGGGATGAGGACAGGGGGACAGGGTGGGATGAGCACAGGGGGACAGGGTGGGATGAGCACAGGGGGACAGGGTGGGATGAGCACAGGAGGACAGGGTGGGATGAGGACAGGGGGACAGGATGGGATGAGGACAGGGGGACAGGATGGGATGAGGACAGGGGGACAGGGTGGGATGAGGACAGGGGGACAGGGTGGGATGAGGACAGGGGGACAGGGTGGGATGAGGACAGGGGGACAGGGTGGGATGAGCACAGGGGGACATGGGATGAGCACAGGGGGACAGAGCATCTTTTAATTTGGGGGGAGAGGGTGGTATGGGGATATGTGCCGAGGAGTGATTTGATTTTTTGCCGCCCCCCGCAAAGTGCCGCCCTAGGCCTGGGCCTTGTCGGCCTAGGCCATAATACATCACTGGACGTACCTGTACGTCCCTTTAACCCCTTAAGGGGTTCAGCCGGACATCTCCCCTTGGCTCTCCACCTTGGGTGCTGATGACCAGGCAGCTTCAGGATGATGTGCTAGGACCAAACCGGCTTCTATCCTCACCAGCTCGCCCTTCTACACAGACCTCCCCTGGCAGAATCCCGGGAGGAAGGAGGACCCCTCTCCGGAGTGTGGGCACGCCCCCTACTATATGTTCAGTTAGCATTCAGCCGCCCTTTGTTTATTTTTTCATAGATTCTGTTATACAATTTTGTAAATAAGTAATTTCTCTCCTTCACTGATGGGTACTGATGAGACTGCACTGATGCCCACTGATAAGGAGGCACTAATATGCAGCACTGATAGGCAGCACTAATGGGCACTGATAGGCAGCACGGATAGGTGGTACTTATAGTTACTGATAGGCAGCACTGATAGGCGCTGATGGGCACTGATAGGCAGTACTGATTGGTTACTGACAGGCATCACTGATAGGCACTGATTGGCAGCACTGATCATCACTGAGGAATGCCGCTTACCGGCTCTCCTATTTTCTTGCGCTGAGGAGAGGAATGCCGATAAACCAGCATTTCCTGTTTACTCTGTGATTGGACACAGCTGATCACATGGTAAAGAGCCTATGTCATAAGCTCTTTACTGTGTCCGAGGTACACAATGAAGTACTGATCACCCCGACGTGCCCCCCCCCCCCATGGGCGCGCATGCACCGCGAGAATGGGAGGTCCTCCAAGAATGAGAGTGCTCCCTCCCGTCGCTCATTTCACTATATGGCGGGCGGGAAGCAGTTAAAAACGTTTAACAATCACAAGGTCACATCACAGCGGGTGTCTCCGGAGCAGTGAAACGCACTGAGTACTTTGTGTACCAATGGCTGATTATGGGTTGTGGTAACACGCGTTTCGCTGCACATAGGTGTGAAGCCGGCCTTAATAATGCATAGAGGGGGAAAAAAATAAAGCGGTGACTGTGATTGGGCGCTGTGGGATTGCATGAGGACAATGTGTGTCAATCCATAAAATGTGTGTGTTAAATGTTGGCCGGCTTTTGGTTCCCGCATTTCAGGACGCCGCGTCAATTACACCGCCTAATCAGCATATGTGCCGTCTAGGAAAGGCACCGGGATGCGTGTTAATTATTAGACGCCACTTTCATTAACCTCTGCTGCTGTGGGAATAGCAATTACATAGAATCCAGACTCCGGGAAACAGCGAGATTCATTTCTACAATTTCTTTGTTTTATACTCTGAGCAAATCATTTAGACAGATCCCCAAATAAAAAATTGTCATATATTGACCCCCACCCCCAAAAATAAATCCTTATAGATGTAGAAACCAGAGGTGGCTCTTTAATTAGGCACTCACAGGGGCCTCGCGGCCGCCTATCTTACCCAATGCATTACCCCAATTTTGAGGGACAGGGGACCTTAACGCTGCTGTGCTCAGGCAGCAATAAGAGCCCTGACTCAGGAGCCAGCATCTCTAACAACCAGTGGATATCGGTGACCCCACCCCTTGTGACGTCAATGACCCAGCATGCCCTCAGTCAATGAGGTCACAAGGGGGGCGGGTTCACCAGGTGACATCACCGGGTGGCCCCCTGCCCCTTAGTTATTAAAGAGCAGATCTGGAGGCGGCCTTGTTAAAGGGGGCTTTTGGATTCCGATAAGCCCCTTGCCCGCAGACCCCAACAACCACCGGCCAAGGTTGTGGGGAAAAGGCCTCAAAAAGCCTAGAGCCGCCTCTGCTCTACCTGCACCCCCAAGCCTGCAACCCCACGTACAAGTTCTGCACGCAACACTTACAGGCACTCATGTTCCTCCAGACCCTAGCCACCATCTGTTTCATCTCCGGTGGGGACCAGTCTAAGGACCATCCCTATTTAGATCCTTAGACATATGACCCCTAGACCTAAACAAGCAGTTAATCCCTGAACTTCAGGGGGAATTTTCGAGTTGGGCTTTAATCATCCCCCTAAAAATTATCCCTTAAAAAGAAGACAGTTTCTTACATACTGAACAGAGACTCGTACCTGTAGAATTTCTGGTGTTAATGCTTCCTGGCCCCCTGCTGTGCTCCTTGGTTCCTCATGCTGGCCTCTACTTTACTACAACATCCAGATCTAATGTAAGCCTTTGGATGAAACATGAACTGTTATTTCTAGGGTTGTCCCGATACCAATACCAGTATCTGTATCGGGACCGATACTGAGCATTTGCGGGAGTACTTGTACTCCCGCAAATGCCCCCGATGCCAGATCCGATACAACCCCCCCCCCCGCGCCGCCGCAATACCGCAACGCCCCCCGCCGCCTAGTTAATCAGCGTGCAGGGAACATTACAGCTTTCATTTGAATAGCTGTCTGATCCCCGCCGTGCCGCATATAGACACTCCCCCTTGCTCGGGATTGGACGGGTGATCTGCACTTTGATAGACAGATCACCCGTCCAATCCCGAGCAAGGGGGAGTGTCTATACGCGGCGGGGAACAGACAGCTATTCAAATGAAAGCTGTAATGTTCCCCGCACGCTGATTAACTAGGCGGCGGCATCTAGGTATGTGGAGACATGGCTGCATATGTGGGGGACATGGCTGCATATATGTGGGGACTTGGCTAGATATGGGGGGACATGGCTGAATATGTGGGGGACATGGCTGCATATGTGGGGGAACATGGCTGCATCTGTGGGGGACATGGCTGCATCTGTGGGGGACATGGCTGCATATATGGGGGACATGGCTGCATCTGTGGGGGACATGGCTGCATATATGGGGGACATGGCTGCATATATGGGGGACATGGCTGCATATGTGGGGGACATGGCTGCATATGTGGGAGACATGGCTGCATATGTGAGGACATGGCTGCATATGTGGGGGGACATGGCTGCATCTGTGGGGGGACATGGCTGCATTTGGGGACACATTTAAAAATAAGTATCGGTATTCGGTATCGGCGAGTACTTGAAAAAAAGTATCGGTACTCGTACTCAGTCCTAAAAAAAGTGGTATCGGGACAACCCTAGTTATTTCCCCTTCTTGGGCTGAGTTCCCCAATACTGGGGTTACATGGAGGGTAAGGTCAAGCAAGTTTTGGGTACATAACACAAGTTCCATGATTTGCTTTTTTTTCTATATATTTTTGCTCCAATTTTAGTGCGCAAGAAGAGGAAGTCAATAAAGCATTTACACAAACCTTAGATTATAGTGTTCCTAAATATAGGATGGTGGTTGGATGTGCCTGTGTGATCATTCTAACCTCAGCCAAAACCATCTAGAAACTTCTCCCTAAACGTAGCGCATATGTGCAGCTTAACTTTATATACAAGTAACTTTGTACCGGTCTCTGCCCCTCCTTGTCCCTTGCACCCCAGAGAGCTGTCCCCTGCTGTGTTATGTACTCTTTGCTGTGACCGTTTTGGGGTGTAGTTGTATTCCATCGCTTGTGTCTGTCTGCCTTGGAAGCAACGTATATTATGGGATGGATGTCCATGTGGAGGGAGGGGGACTCCTCCAGCAGCCCCCCTGCTGATAAGCTTGAATACACCTGACCTGTGTGTCTATTATCATTGTGCAGTTTAACCCGCCCGGAATCCAAGGGTGCGGGGAACTGTCTCTGAGGCATTTATCTGTTGAAACATGTGCTGGAAGAAAGGCAGTTTTTGTTGTTCGCCATCCCGACTCCTGCTTTCTACATGGCCAGTCTGTGCGGTCCTAGGCTACGGCCAGCGACTACAGACCAACCCCCTCCATCCTGCAAGTGGATTACCCCTTGCTGTGTGCCACCCTGCAAGTGGATTATCCCTGGCTGTGTGCCATCCTGCAAGTGGATTATCCCTGGCTGTGTGCCATCCTGAGAGTGGATTACCCCTAGCTGTGTGCCATCCTGAGAATGGATTACCCCTGGCTGTGTGCCATCCTGAGAGTGGATTATCCCTGGCTGTGTTCCATCCTGAGAGTGGATTACCCCTGGCTGTGTGCCATCCTGCAAGTGGATTATCCCTGGCTGTGTGTCATCCTGAAAGTGGATTATCCCTGGCTGTGTGCCATCCTGAGAGTGGATTATCCCTGGCTGTGTTCCATCCTAAGAGTGGATTATCCCTGGCTGTGTTCCATCCTAAGAGTGGATTATCCCTGGCTGTGTGCCATCCTGAGAATGGATTTCCCCTGGCTGTGTGCCATTCTGAGAATGAATTATTCCTGGCTGTGTGCCATCCTTAGAGTGGATTATCCCTGGCTGTGTGCCATTCTGAGAATGGATTACCCATGGCTGAGTGCCATCCTGAGAGTGGATTATCCCCGGCTGTGTACCATCCTGCAAGTGAATTATCCCTGACTGTGTGCCATCCTGAGAGTGGATTATCCCTGGCTGTGTGCCATCCTGAGAGTGGATTATCCCTGGCTGTGTGCCATCCTGAGAATGGATTATCCCTGGCTGTGTGCCATCCTGAGAATGAATTATTCCTGGCTGTGTGCCATCCTGAGAGTGGATTATCCCTGGCTGTGTGCCATCCTGAGAGTGGATTACCCCTTGCTGTGTGCCATCCTTAGAGTGGATTATCCCTGGCTGTGTGCCATCCTTAGAGTGGATTATCCCTGGCTGTGTGCCATCCTGAGAATGGATTATCCCTGGCTGTGTGCCATCCTGAGAATGGATTACCCCTGGCTGCGTGCCATTCTGACAATGAATTATCCCTGGCTGTGTGCCAACCTTAGAGTGGATTATCCCTGGCTGTGTGCCATTCTGAGAATGGATTACCCATGGCTGAGTGCCATCCTGAGAGTGGATTATCCCTGTGATTGCTCTGTTCTTGTGTGTCCAAGACTGGGCCCGGACTATCCCTGCTTGCCATAACTCTGTTAATTTCTCTTGTTTGACCAGCCTGGCGTGGATTACCCCTTACCAGCACAGACGCTGCTACCCCGTTGTGCATTTATATTGTGTTACAGACTCTTGTTTTGCCCGGCTGTGATACTTGCTACCTGGCTGTGTGTTAACCCCCTCTACTGTTAAATAAAAAGCTTGTTGGGCGCTCCTACTCTCCGCATGTGTCTGTTCCGCCTACATCTCCGTCACACAGACATTTAACCTGTAGTGGAACAAAAGCAGTTGAAAAAAGGTCTCGATTTATTTTCTATTCTTACAGAACATTACAAGTATCTTTCTTAGTGTAGCGACCTCCCGGACCTCTAGAGGCCTGATGATGACCTCCAGACAGGGCCGATCCTAGGGTTTCAGACGCCTGGGTGCAGAAATATTTCTGGCGCCCCCACATGACCCGCGTGGTCATCTTTACTAACTCCTCCCCTTTACACATTTTTCTATGGCTACGACTCAAACACAGAGATGCTCCCCTAAGAAGTCTTCATTAGTGTCCCCCATCAGAGTGCCCCCCATTAGGTGTCCCCCATCAGAGTCCCCCCCAGCAGGTATCCCCCATCAGAGTCCCCCCCAGCAGGTATCCCCCATCAGAGTCCCCCCCAGCAGGTATCCCCCATCAGAGTCCCCCCCAGCAGGTGTCCCCATCAGAGTCCCCACAGCAGGTGTCCCCCATCAGAGCCCCCCAAAGCAGGTGTCCCCCATCAGTTGCCCCCATCAGAGCCCCCCCACAGTAGGTGTCCCCCAGAGCCCCCCCACAGCAATTGTTCCCATCAGAGCCCCCCCACATCACTTGTCCCCATAGATCAATACTTGTCCAATAGATCCCTGTAGCTCGGGCGCGCTGGGAGCAGAAGCACATTACAGGGGGCGGGGCATACGTGGCATCTTTGGTTACTTGGAGGGTGGCACGCGGAGAGCATTTATGGGAGTGCGCGGGGTGATTGGCAGCAGCTCCGGCCAACCCAGAAGCCTCTCATCACACCGCCTATGGGAGAAGAGCCGACACACGCAGAGGGGGCGGGGCAGACAGGAGACTGCTCCATGCACACTGGACAGAATTAATTAGCGGAACCTAGTGCCGAAACGTGTTCGGGAAATAGACTCCGCTGTGGTACCCAACCCGGATTCCGGGGACAGCGGGAGGTATGCGCTCTTGTCAGTTGCCAGCGGCGAGAGCAAGCAGGATGGGGAACCACAGCACTCGCTACATGCGCTCTGCTTCTGGATACAGACAAGGAGGAGGGAGGGGAGCACTTTGGAGCTTCGGCGCCTCCACCTCTGCGGCGCCTGGGTACGGAGCACCCCGTGCACCCTGCCTAGGATCGGCCCTGCCTCCAGAGTCAGGGGGAGCTGACATCCATCCTCGCGTGATGTGAAGGTGGGCTCTAGTGTGATGAGGGAACCTCTGATGTGAAGGTGGGCAACTCCCGCTCACTGGATATTTTCTCTTTCTCCCACCATTCTCTGTAAACCCGGGAGATGGTTGTGTGTGAAAATCCCAGATGGGTACACTTCATCTTGAACATGCAACATTTGGTATAATTAGACTTTACCTAACGAGGTGATTTATCCTGGATTCATGTTTATGTGTATATATATAATATTTTCCTGCAGAGGAGGAATAGCAAGTGTTTTGTTTTATATTTTGTGTGGGTGTTTAAATATCACATTGTTTGTTTTATGGGATAAATGTAGACTTCTACTGATACTAAAAATGGTTCATAGTACCGGATACAAATTATTTAATTGCAAACAAATGTTTCAGTTCTGTGACTTAGAGAACTGTTCGTTATTTTTAGCTGTTTGCCATTTAAATACTCTTCTGTTCAGTCATTAGGAAGTTCACAATAAAAGCGTTATTTGGAGAAATATAATAAAAGGGCCTGGGCTCTCTATACCGATTCAGCCTCTGGGCGGGTCATTTAGCGGAGGGCTCGACTACACTTCGACTTCAGCGTGCTTTTTTTATGTATTTTTGATGCTTCTGCGGTGTACGATGATGCTTTGGTGGTGCTTCAATGATGCTTTGGTGACGCTTCGATGGTGCTTCGACGATGCTTTGGTGATGCTTTGGTGGTGCTTCGATGATGCTATGGTGATGCTTTGGTGGTAATTCGATGATGCCTCGATGTTGCTTCAGTAAAGCTTTGGTGGTGCTTTGATGATGGGGGGAACTCTGATGTAATGAGGTGACCTCCAATGTGATGGGGGACCTCTAATGTGATGAGGAGATCTCTGATTTGATGAGGGGACCTCAAATGTGAAGGGGAGCCTCTGATGTGAAGGAGGATCTCTGATGTGAAGGGGGCCTCTGATCTGACGAGGGGACCTCTGATGTGAAGGTGGGCTCTGATGTGAAGGTGGGCTCTGGTGTGATGAGGGAACCTCTGATGTGAAGGGGGGCCTCTGATGTGAAGGTGGGCTCTGGTGTGATGAGGGAACCTCTGATGTGAAGGTGGGCTCTGGTGTGATGAGGGAACCTCTGATGTGAAGGTGGGCTCTGGTGTGATGAGGGAACCTCTGATGTGAAGGTGGGCTCTGGTGTTATGAAGGAACCTCTGATGTGAAGGTGGCCTCTGGTGTGATGAGGGAACCTCTGATGTGAAGGTGGGCTCTGATGTGAAGAGGGGACCTCTGATGTGAAGGTGGTCTCTGGTGTGAGGAGGGAACCTCTGATGTGAAGGTGGGCTCTGGTGTGATGAGGGAACCTCTGATGTGAAGGTGGGCTCTGGTGTTATGAAGGAACCTCTGATGTGAAGGTGGCCTCTGGTGTGATGAGGGAACCTCTGATGTGAAGGTGGGCTCTGATGTGAAGAGGGGACCTCTGATGTGAAGGTGGTCTCTGGTGTGATGAGGGAACCTCTGATGTGAAGGTGGGCTCTGGTGTGATGAGGGAACCTCTGATGTGAAGGTGGGCTCTGGTGTGGTGAGGCAACCTCTGATGTGAAGGTGGGCTCTGATGTGATGAGGGGACCTCTGATGTGAAGGTGGGCTCTGGTGTGATGAGGGGACCTCTGATGTGAAGGTGGGCTCTGGTGTGATGAGGGGACCTCTGATGTGAAGGTGTATTCTGGTGTGATGAGGGAACCTCTGATGTGAAGGTGGGCTCTGGTGTAATAAGGGAACTTCTGAATTGAAGGTGGGCTCTGGTGTGATGAGGGGACCTCTGATGTGAAGGTGGGCTCTGGTGTGATGAGGGGACCTCTGATATGAAGGTGGGCTCTGATGTAATAAGGGAACTTCTGAATTGAAGGTGGGCTCTGGTGGGATGAGGGGACCTCTGATGTGAAGGTGGGCTCTGGTGTGATGAGGGGACCTCTGATATGAAGGTGGATTCTGGTGTGATGAGGGAACCTCTGATGTGAAGGTGGGCTCTGGTGTGGTGAGGCAACCTCTGATGTGAAGGTGGGCTCTGATGTGATGAGGGGACCTCTGATGTGAAGGTGGGCTCTGGTGTGATGAGGGGACCTCTGATGTGAAGGTGGGCTCTGGTGTGATGAGGGGACCTCTGATGTGAAGGTGGGCTCTGGTGTGATGAGGGGACCTCTGATGTGAAGGTGTATTCTGGTGTGATGAGGGAACCTCTGATGTGAAGGTGGGCTCTGGTGTGGTGAGGGAATCTCTGATGTGAAGGTGGGCTCTGATGTGATGAGGGGACCTCTGATATGAAGGTGGATTCTGGTGTGATGAGGGAACCTCTGATGTGAAGGTGGGCTCTGATGTGATGAGGGAACCTCTGGTGTGAAGGTGGGCTCTGGTGGGATGAGGGGGCCTCTGATGTGAAGGTGGGCTCTGGTGTGAAGAGGGGACCTCTGATGTGATGGTGGGCTCTGGTGTCGTGAGGGGACCTCTGATGTGAAGGTGGGCTCTGGTGTGGTGAGGGAACCTCTGATCTAAAGGTGTGCTCTGGTGTGATGAGGTAACCTCTGATGTGAAGGTGGGCTCTGGTGTAATGAGGGGACCTCTGATGTGAAGGTGGGCTCTGGTATGATGAGCGGACCTCTGATGTGAAGGTGGCCTCTGATGTGAAGGGTGGCCTCTGATGTGAAGGGTGGCCTCTGATGTGAAGGGTGGCCTCTGATGTGAAGGGTGGCCTCTGATGTGAAGGGTGGCCTCTGATGTGAAGGGGGGCCTCTGATGTGAAGGGTGGCCTCTGATGTGAAGGGTGGCCTCTGATGTGAAGGGTGGCCTCTGATGTGAAGGGTGGCCTCTGATGTGAAGGGTGGCCTCTGATGTGAAGGGTGGCCTCTGATGTGAAGGGTGGCCTCTAAAGTGATGGGGGACCTCTGATGTGATGGGGGACCTCTGTTGTGATAGGGGATAGGGGACCTCTGATGTAATGGGGGACCTCTGAAGTGATGGGGGACCTCTGATGTGATAAGGAGACCTCGGATGTGAAGGGGGGCCTCTGATGTGAAGGGGGGCCTTGCATGTGAAGGTGAGCTCTGGTGTGATGAGACCTGGGTTTTCTTATATTCCTCTTCTAGTCCCCCCCCCCCCCAGTACATCCTCTTAGACATTCCAATGAATTCAAAATAAATTTCCTGCAAAAAACGTCTGGTTTGGCTGGTGAAGTGCCTGTTTACCTTGTGCAGCTGAGTCTGATCTTTTCCATTTTTTTTTTCCGGCGCGGAGCAAACACATCCTCCGTGTATTGCAGCTCTGTCTGGGTTCTGAGTCAGACATCGGACAGACACGTGTTCATATCCATCGCTGGCATTTCATTACACCCTCCAGCAATTCCACTGATCCTGGAACATGGACAGCCGTCATTGTCATCTCAGGAAGTCAGCAGACAAGTTGGCTGGGCCATCGCTGTCCAAGTGTTTTATGGAGGGATGGAGGGAAGTTTCTTCTTCTTCTTGGGCGAGGATTCTTAGTCGTGATTGGACATGGAGGAATTAATGACATAAAGTAACACTTCTGGATTAATATTGTAATGTAATACACATTCACCCCGGGGTCACTTATGAATAATTCGTTGCAGCTTGCAGAGCTCCGGACTCTATGCAGATTTGTGTTGCAGAATTGGAAAATTAGTATAACTGAAGTTCAGCTGCTGACCACTGAGTCCATCCAGTTCAACCAACACAGAAAAAAAAAATATAAAACCTCCATATACACAATCCTATACCCACAGTTGATCTAGAGCAGGGGTGTCAAACTCAATTTCACTGCAGGCCCAGGGACAGTTGTATTTGGGGTGCGCTATGTACAGCGTGCAGGGTTCATGGGTGCACTACATACAGCGTGCAGGGTTCAGGGGTGCACTACATACAGAATGCAGGGTTCAGGGGTGCGCTACGTACAGCGCGCAGGGTTCAGGGGTGCACTACGTACAGGGTTTAGGGGTGCACTACGTACAGCGTGCAGGGTTCAGGGGTGCGCTACGTACAGAATGCAGGGTTCAGGGGTGCACTACGTACAGCGTACAGGGGTGCACTAAGTTCAACGGCCAGGGTTGTCGGGAAGAGGCCCTGTCCTTATCAACATGGGGACAGGGTGCTCTGGGGTGGGGGGGCTGCAGTGCGCCCCCCTGCCCCAGAGCACCCAACCCCCCATGTTGAGGGCATGCGGCCTGGTACGGCTCAGGAGGGGGGGCGCTCACTCGTCCCCACTCCTTTCCTGACCGGCGGGGCAGCGTGCTTTGGATACGGGTCTGGTATGGATTGTGGGGGGACCCCCACCCCGTTTTTTCGGCGTTGGGGGGGGGGTCTCCTTACAACCCATACCAGACCTAAGGGCCTGGTATGCCCCTGGTGGGGGGGGGGGCCCATGCCGTTTTTTTTATTTAAAATTTGGCGTGGAGTTCCCTCTCAGGATTCACACCAAATGCCGCAGCTAGAATTGGCGGGAATCCAAGTCGGATTCCCGTAGCTTCTATGACGGCTTTGTCCCCATCGCGGCAAGCCAGCTCGCCGCTGGCTCCCGCGATGGGGCTCATAGGTGGTCAATCTCGCCGAGAAAGAGAGCGAGATTGACACAATATTACAGTCACCCACTGTAGTTTATCTGGGGAATATCCGATTGCCTCATGGGGGGATCTGGAAGGAATTTTTTCCCCTGCTGTAGCAAATTGGATCATGCTTTGCTGTTGTAGCGCTATCTCCTCTCCTCTCCTCTCCTCCAGGGGAGGTTTCAGGATGGAGAGTGGGGGAAGGAGCTGGTGCAGCTGAGGCTGGAGAGACTTCCGTTTTAGACCCCTGAAATTTCAGCAAAGCCCCCAAAATATTGTAAAAAATAACAGTATAAAAAAACTGTGGCCACCTTACACTGCCTTACTGACACCCTCGGTGCTCTACTGACACCGTCCACTGCTCTACTGACACCCTCAGTGCTCTACTGACACCGTCCACTGCTCTACTGACACCATCCACTGCTCTACTGACACCGTCCTCTGCTCTACTGACACCGTCCTCTGCTCTACTGACACCGTCCACTGCTCTACTGACACCGTCCACTGCTCTACTGACACCGTCCTCTGCTCTACTGACACCGTCCTCTGCTCTACTGACACCGTCCTCTGCTCTACTGACACCGTCCTCTGCTCTACTGACACCGTCCACTGCTCTACTGACACCGTCCACTGCCCTACTGACACCATCCACTGCTCTACTGACACCATCCATTGCTCTACTGACACCATCCACTGCCCTACTGACACCATCCACTGCTCTACTGACACCGTCCTCTGCTCTACTGACACCGTCCTCTGCTCTACTGACACCGTCCTCTGCTCTACTGACACCGTCCACTGCTCTACTGGCACCGTCCACTGCTCTACTGACACCGTCCACTGCTCTACTGGCACCGTCCACTGCTCTACTGACACCGTCCTCTGCTCTACTGACATCGTCCTCTGCTCTACTGACACCGTCCACTGCTCTACTGACACCGTCCACTGCTCTATCGACACCCTTCGCTGCTCTACTGACACGATCCACTGCTCTACTGACACTGTCCACTGCTCTACTGACACTGTCCACTGCTCTACTGACACCTTCCACTGCTCTACTGACACCATCCACTGCTCTACTGACACCATCCACTGCTCTACTGATACAGTCCACTGCCCTACTGTCACCATCCACTGCTTTAATGACACCATCCACTGCCCTACTGACACCGTCCACTGCCCTACTGACACCATCCACTGCCCTACTGACGCCGTCCACTGCCCTACTGACGCCGTCCACTGCCCTACTGACACCATCCACTGCTCTACTGACACCGTCCTCTGCTCTACTGACTGACACCATCCACTGCTCTACTGACACCATCGCTCTCCATCCAATCTGACAGAGCTTGAGATATTTTACAAAGAAGAAGAATGGGCAGAAATGTCCCTCTATAGATGTGCTAAGCTGGTAGAGACACCCCCAAAAAGACTTGTAGAGAAGGAGGTTCTACAAAGTATTGACTCCGGGGGGTGCCATAAAAATGTACCCCCCCACACTTTTCACATATTTATTTGTAAAAACATTTATCATTTTCCTTCCACTTCACAATTATGTGACACTTTGTGTTGGTCCATCACATAAAATCCCAATAAAAGACATTTACGTTTCTGGTTGTAACATGAGAAAATGTGGGAAATTTAAAGGGGTATGAATACTTTATCCAGGCACTGTATAACAAAGCTAACAGAATCAATGAGAACATTATTGAGTGTTCTAGTTACTGTCCGGAGTGTTTAGTAAGTGATTTGCTCTATATACTTTACAAGCCATAAACCTCCCATAACATGTACACAGCTCTTCCTCCTATAACAAGGTTTATGGGAGGTTTTTACGGCTTATAAAATCCCCGAGACGCAGACCGTCCCGTGAAAGTTTACTAGACATGACCCGAGCCAGATCAAACATGGCGCATGGCGGACTGGATCCACACACCCGTCTTCATAGAATATATACGCTTTACAAATTCTAACAGCATAAGGATAACAAATACAGCAGAACCACGGACTGCGAGAAACGCGGTTAACAAGCATTTCGCAATACGGGCGCTGTATTTAAAAAAATCCTAACTTGGTTTGCGAGTGTTGTCTGGCAAAACTAGCAGGATTCAAGCCAAAGCGATGTGCAGTACTGAGTTTGGCCTGAGGTGGGGGGGGGGGGGCGCCGGAGCCGAGCAGAGCCGTTCGGAAAGACTCGGAAATACTTTGTTCCAAGTGCACAGAGTTGCTGCTGATTAGAAATGTGTGTTACCAAGCAATTGAACAGTTGTCCATGAGAACCTGCTGCTCTCCTGACAGGGGGGGTCTGTGCTGATTGTTTATCAGCGCAGCCCCCCCTCGTATCCCTGCCCAGGACCACCAGGGATGGCCACCACACTGGACCACCAGGTATGCCCCCTAGACCACTAGGGAAATGCAAATCTGTGCCAAGGCAGCTGCCAATCAATGCCCTCCCAAAATCCCTGCCAGTGCCACCAGGAATAAGCATCAGTGCCACATATGAGTGCCGCATGTCAGTTCCCATCGGTGCCATGTATCCATGCCCATCAGTGCTGTCTATCATCGCCCAGCAGTGCCGCCTATCAGTGCCACCCATAAGTACCCATCATTGCAGCCTTTCAGTTCCCATCAGTTTCACCTATCGGTGCCCACCAGTGCCACCAATGAGTGCCATCAGTGCCGCCTATCAATGCCTATCAGTGCTGCATATCAGTGCCACATGTCAGTTCCCATCAGTGCCATGTATCAATGCCCAGCAGTGCTGTCTATCAGTGCCCAGCAGTGCCGCCTATCAGTGCCACCCATAAGTACCCATCATTGCAGCCTTTTAGTGCCTATCAGTTTCATCTATCAGTGCCCACCAGTGCCACCCATGAATGCCATCAGTGCCGCCTATCAATGCCCATCAGTGCTGCATATCAGTGCCACCCATAAGTGCCACCTACCAGTGCGACATCAGTGCACATCAGTGCCACCTCATCGGTGCCACCATATCAGTGCCCGTCAGTGCCCATCAGTGAAGGTGAAAACTTACTTATTTTCAAAATTTTATAACAGAAAAAAAAGAAAAACTTTTATTTATTTTTCAAAATTTTCGTTCTTTTTTTTATTTGTATAGCAACAAATAAAAACCCCAGAGGTGATCAAATACCACCAAAAGAAAGCTCTATTTGTGGGAACAAAATGATAAAAATTCTGTTTGGGTTCAGTGTAGCACGACCGCGCAATTGTCATTTACACAGCGACAACGCAGAAAGATGAGCAATGGTGTGGGGGTGGTGGCGCTGTCTAAGTAGAGGCTGATGTTACCCAGAGGTGGTAAGAACAAACTATATGGACCTCAAACTAATAAGTGATAAATATAGTGCCTCTTATGATGTGTGATATGTCAGTGATACAAATAAATAACTTAGGTGTGGCTAGAACCACATACTGTAAATACAACTTAATATATAACGTTGGACAAAAGTAAAATGATAACGCACAGCACGAGTGCAAGAAATTTTGTGTCCAAAGAAGTAAAAAGTTGTGTCCAAAAAGGTAAAAAATCCAAAAGACTAAAAAATGTCTAAAAGTTCAGGAAAAATATATATATAAGGAATATATATATATAAAAAACAACAACAATCCGGGTGCGAACCAATATAAATAATTTAACAGCAGTCCAGAGTGATATTGGTGACAATGTGACTTTCCAAGTGGGTAAGTGGTCACAGTATGCAGTAGTGCAGTGATGCGAAGTGGGTCCGGTGCTCCCCCTCCTGGGTCCCTACTCACCAGAAGCAACTGAGAGTATGGTGGGATATAGCCACCCTTGAAACATATATAAAAGAAAAAATGACCCCCAGGAGGTTACGATGGGATATACACCCGAATGACAACGTTGAGGATGCTGAGCTTATGAACGAATGGTATTGTTTTTTTAATACATGTGAAAACGAACTTTTACATAAAATTGTTAAAAGAAGGAAGTTCAAATTAAAAACAATAGAAAAAAGTATCACAGAAATACAAAATCTTCTAACACCATTCGCAAGCCAGCAAGATTACAAAGACAAAACCAAAGAATTGCAGGATTTGATCAAAAAATATGACAGTGACATCCAGAGTAAGAAGCAAAAGAAGTTTAAGAGGGATGTACTTGATTATAAAAATATGCAGGTATACAAATGGCAAGCTTCCATGGAAAACCCGACAGAAGGGCTTGATGACACTATAACTGATGAGAGTGAACTTACAATGATAGCCACTGATGGGGCAACTAGTCCTAGGCACCCGATCATCTATACAACCACTAACGGACCAGAACAACACGGACAAAACACCCCCCGCATGCCAAGATGGCAGCAAGGGAGACCCGAGAATAGAAGGGTTAGATACCAAGATGACTATTATAGGAGCCCCAATCCACCCAGAAGGAGATCATTTAGCCGTAATAGGCACTCCTCAGGAAGAGACCATTACCCTACCAATACACATTACAATTATGGTAGAAATGGAGGGGATTATGAGGATTTTCACAGAGGAGGCCACAACTCCCGCCCACCAGGAAGATGGAGACCAAGAACTGGCTACGGAAACCCAGGATGGAGAGGGATGAATGGCAACCGAGGGGCTACCCATGGAAGACCCCAAGGGAGAGGAGAAAACCCAAGGAACCAAGAACATCAAGGACAGGGAACCTACTCCAACCCATGGGACAACAGATCGCGCAATCAGAACAGAGAAACGGAACACAGTCAAAGAGAAAACGCACCAGAGGGTGCAGGGGAGGGCAGAAGAAAACGCCCAAGGCACTATTAGGCAAAGGCATATTTAATCTTAGCGACATCCAATTAACTAAGGAAGAGTTACACATTTTGGACCTAGGCCTCAAATATGCCCCTGAAAAGGCATTAGACCAATTTGAGGTCTATATAGATCTCCAGAAATTCCTTAGAAAATTAAACCTAAGAAAATTCTTCTTGACCAACCAAGATGACAACCCAATGCAAATATCTGAATACACTCAAACTAACTTAAGGAACAATTCCACATTTAACCCAAACACACCGGGGAGCCAGTGTATAGGGGCGTTCAAGAAAATGGTGGAAAGCGACCTCAGAAAATTGCAGCGGAAATTTAAAAACAAAAATAAAGATGTGTGGAAAACAATTAAGGAAATTGGCAAGAAAAAAGAAGTCATTATCAGACCGGCCGACAAGGGAGGTGGCCTTGTCATCCTTAACAAAAAGGATTATGAAGAAGAGATGGAAAACCTGCTTAGAGTTGAAAATACGTATAAGAAACTAAAGGGTAACCCCAAAATAAGGTTCAACAAACTACTCGAGAAATTTGTAAAAAAAGGGAAGTCTTTAGGAATTTTGAATAAAAATGAAGCCGAGTACTTAGTGTCGAATTCTACGAAAACACCGGTGCTATATTACACCCCCAAGATACATAAGAGACTTGAAAAACCTCCCGGTAGACCCATAATAAGTGGTATCAACTCCATTTTCTCTCGTCTAGGAGAGTACCTCGACACCTATCTGCAACCTATCGTTAAACTGGGAAGATCCCATCTTCGTGACAGCCTACAACTTATTAACGAATTGCAACAGGTCGATGGTGCGGAACATCTACTCTTGGCTACTATTGATGTCAACTCCCTCTACACCAGTATATCCCAGGAGGATGGAGTCACGGGAGTAGAAAAAGCCTTACACCAACATACTAGTTTGAAACAAGCTCAGATTAACTTTATTGTTGAAGGGCTCAAGATGGCCATGGAGTGTAACTATTTCTGGTACCGGAACCATTACTATGTCCAAACTAGGGGGGTAGCGATGGGGGCTCGTTATGCCCCCAGCGTTGCCAACCTACTGATGGATAGCTGGGAGGAAGAATATGTTTATAGTCGTAATATCCCTCAGATCAAACTGTACAGGCGTTACATCGACGACCTTATCATCCTTTGGGATGGCACCAATGATACTTTTCAGGCATTTCTATCTAATCTGAATACCAACAGATATGGCCTCACCTTTACTGGCAATTGTAGTACAGAATGCATAGATTACCTTGATCTACAGATCTATAAGGAGGGCTCAGAATTACACACAAGAACCCACTTTAAAACCACCGATCGCAATGGATACATCCCATCCACCAGTTGCCATCATCCTAGGTGGAAAGCCAACATACCAAAAGGGCAACTAATGCGACTTCGGAGGAATTGCAGTTCTGTTACTGAATTTCAAGCACAAGCTGACATAATCATTGACCGGTTTAAAGAAAAAGGATACAAAGAGGCAAATCTATTGAAATTAAAGGATGAAGTGACAAACATGGACAGGAATAACATGCTGTCGGTTAATAAAAAGAATAAAAATAACAAAACTGATGTAGCTTTCATTACCGGCTTCAACTCCCAATATAAAGACTTCGAGCATATAGTAAAAAAGTATTGGCCAATTCTACAGGAAGACCATGCCCTTACCAAAGTCCTGGGCAAAAAACCTAGTTTCATCTATAGACGTGCCCCTTCCCTTCGTCACCATTTGGTGCACAATGTGGTAGATCCACCCAAACAGGTCAACATCTTCCCTGATCTGAAGGGATTCTTCAAATGTCAGAGATGTCTAGGCTGCAGGGTCAGCAAAAAACAACCGAGAAGAAAAATGAGTTTTAAATCCAGAAACGACTTCAAAGAATACAAGATCAAAGAACTCATTTCCTGTGACACAACACACGTGACTTATGTCATCGAGTGCCCGTGCCACCTGCAATATGTGGGCAGAACCACACGACCCCTGAAGATAAGAATCCGGGAACACATCAATAGGATTAAAGCAGGTTTCCCTAAACATCATCTCTCACGCCACTTCAAAGAGTTCCACCATCAAGACCCTACTGGCCTGATCTTTTATGGTATTGATACCATAAGGGATGACTGGAGGGGAGGAAATAAGACCACTGCAATATCCCAAAATGAGACCAGTTGGATCTACCGCTTGGGTTCGCTTGCACCCCACGGGTTGAACAAGGACATTGATCTTAATTGTTTCCTTGCCAACCCCTAGTTCAAGGGTTCTCTAGATGACCCACTCAGGGTACATAAGGTTATAGAGTGCCCTTGTTGCTTACTTTCCAGCTACGGGGACCACTAATAGCATTCAACTTTAGGAACCCTTCTCCAGTATGTTATTTGTTGGGGTTTGTTCCCTGGGAAGCTTTGTCATACTACACCCCAGATAGGCTTATGCTCATTTCAGGGTAGGCATCATCTGTGTCTAATGGTCACACCCCCTAATCCACCTTACGATGCTAGTGCTATACATTCTAGCACCCATGAATCTACACCTTACTTTCCGTTTTTCATTCCATTTTACTTTAGATATGGGTTATGCTACCCATCCTACCTCTCCATCCTTGTCTATAGGTATAACACTGTTTGTACCTATACATACACCCCCAGGTTAACCTTTACTTCATTCCTGGGTGCCCACTCTGCTTGGAGCAACATCATTTTTTATGTATTTAAATTTGTAACTTTTAATCTGCAATTTATGTCCCCCTCAGTTTACATTCCTCCTTAAGCATTATGAGCTGTGCATTAGGACTCACTAGCAACAGGCAAAACTACAGTTCATAAAGCATATATGCACCATTGCACTTGTTCAGATTCACATAATGTTTCTATTCATGACCTGTAGTTTATCATTTTTTGATCTGTGCATACATATATATACATACCACAACTCTGTCACACATTGATATTGCATATGAGAGAAGAATATGAATTTGGCGCTGATATAAGCCATATAGTTAAATTGAGATGTCATCATATGGAGTGCTATGTCATGTCCGTAGAAACTTATGCACACCATGTAAATTGTCACTGTATGGAATATTATGTTATGTCCGTTTAAGCATATGCACACCATGGAAATTACAATTATATTCACCCAGGGACTCCTGCCTAAATCTCCCGATCAGAAGGGATTTTCCCATCAAAATTATGATTGGTGAACGCCGCTAAGTGGGAGGGTTTTCCATGGTGACGCTGGCTATATTAACCATCAGTAGCGGTATGCGTGTACCCGCTTCAGAAGACGTAAGAGAACGAAACGTGCGTAAAGCGGATACACGCACGCCCGCACGCACTTCCTGGACTAACCAGCTGTTCATTTGGTGGAACGCACGCCGTTCCCACGCTGGTTCTCATTTGTGGAGCTTGTGCTGTGCTGGGAAGCTTGCTATCACACAGATAACTGTCTGCTTGTATTTATAAGCATTCTATCTGGCCCCCGTTTTTATTTCATTTTTAAATCTATTTTTATTTTTTCTTTTGTTTGCATACATTTGTATATATTGTTTTAGTATAAGCCTGTGGCTGTACCAATAAAACTTACCCACTGGAACTTGAACCTACTACTCTATGAGACCCTTTTTTTTCATCCCTTGGAGGAATCCGGAAATCCAGAATCTTTTTTGGTACCAGCTGGATCGTAGGACCTACTGGGAGAGCGAGGACCCAAGTCGGTTGGAGATTTTCTATGCTCTTTACCCCTGCAGGGGTGAGGGCCTCTGGTGAGTAGGGACCCAGGAGGGGGAGCACCGGACCCACTTCGCATCACTGCACTACTGCATACTGTGACCACTTACCCACTTGGAAAGTCACATTGTCACCAATATCACTCTGGACTGCTGTTAAATTATTTATATTGGTTCGCACCCGGATTGTTGTTGTTTTTTATATATATATATTCCTTATATATATATTTTTCCTGAACTTTTAGACATTTTTTAGTCTTTTGGATTTTTTACCTTTTTGGACACAACTTTTTACTTCTTTGGACACAAAATTTCTTGCACTCGTGCTGTGCGTTATCATTTTACTTTTGTCCAACGTTATATATTAAGTTGTATTTACAGTATGTGGTTCTAGCCACACCTAAGTTATTTATTTGTATCACTGACATATCACACATCATAAGAGGCACTATATTTATCACTTATTAGTTTGAGGTCCATATAGTTTGTTCTTACCACCTCTGGGTAACATCAGCCTCTACTTAGACAGCGCCACCACCCCCACACCATTGCTCATTATTTCTGTATCCTTTAGGGGATTACATTCTTGGGGGGGCTGCAGTCTTATTATTATTATTATTTAATTTGGAATACGTATTTTATGTTCGAATTTTAAGTACTACTACATATTTCCAAACTAGTGTTTCCTAAGCGCGGTTATTTGCTTTTTATTAACGCAGAAAGATGAACATTGGCCTGGGCAGGAAGGGGGGGGGGGGTGTAAGTGCCTGGTATTGAAGTGGTTAAAGGACACGACATACAGGGATATGGGAAATAATTATAGACACTGG